>NW_010224013.1:3967-36261 GCF_000690775.1 Eurypyga helias
CATCCAGCCTGGCCTTGGACACTTCCAGGGATGGGGCATCCACAGTTTCTCTGGGCAAATATCTGCACGGAAGACCAGGGAGACACAGAGAGCTTTCTTCCCCATAGCCGAGGTGTTTGTCCTTTCCCAACCCCTAACAGCAGCAGCCTGTCTGACTGGCAATCCTGGTATTTCTCCAAATTCTACTTTCAACACTTCTCTGAAGGTGTGGGCTTGGTCTGACAGAGCCAGACATCACCAACGTGCATTCACCCGCCCTGACATACAGCTCCTGAGACAAGGTTGTAGTTCTTCGGCAGGTAAGCTAGGCAAGGGTGTTGGGGATTACAGTGTTAAATCCTACACGGGTAATCCCCTATAGGCAGGCTGTGATGAAAAAGAAATATATCACTGGAACTTCATTTTCTCACTTATTTAAGAGCCGGAAAGAGCCAATACGTGTGCTCATTGTAAGTCAACTTCTTTCTCATCAGCTAAGAGTGAGCTGTATCTTCCATCTCACACCCCCACAGGATTACTGACTCGCAGCCCCTTGTTCGCTGCACACCCGCAGGAGTGCAAATACACTGCAGTGTAAATTCCTTAGGTGAATTCCAAACACAGGAAGCATCAAAGGCAACTGAACACGGCAAAGCCACAGACCATCTAGCCATCGGACACAACTGCCTGATTTCCTCGAGTTAGCGTGTTTTAGCCATGCGGTGCTTTCAAGACCGATTCATTAACAGAAAGCGAAGCACTTGGTTCAGATCCTCCCCAATTTCATTTTAACCCCTTCTTGCTGCTTTCCTCTGCATCTGTTCCCACCTACGGAAGCGAATGACAACTCCATACAGCGTTCCGCAGTTTCTCATGCATTTTCATGTGTGTTTTGATGGAGGCTCGTGTTGGTGGGAGCGAATCAAAAATTCTGCCAATACGCTGCCTCTCTCGGTGAATTACAAACGTGACATAACTGCGATGCCAGAATACATCTAAAAGCATGAAAAAGCAACGTAAGGAGCACATTACACATTCCTTTAATTGCACCCTCTTTACAGAAAAGACAACAATAGAATCTGGTAAAAAGATGACGAAGATTTTCCTGCATTCAGCAACACCTCCTTCCATTTTACATCCCTTGTCATCTCTGCACCAGAAACACGGAAATAACCAGCATCACTGCAGTTGTAATGACTTAACACCCACCTCAAGCACATACAGGAAAAAAATAAAACCCACAACAGATTTTGTAGGCTTCAGTGCCTTTAAATGATGTTTGTTACCATGAGAACTTGATTAAAATGCCACCCACAAGCTTGCAGAAGGGGGGGGGGGGGGGAAACAACAACAAAATCTACTTTTAATCAGTGGTAGTACACTTGCTGCATTGCAGCATTTTCCTAAGCTCCACAACCTTCTGCAGTAAGAGGCAGCAGAGATGCCCAGACAGATACATTTTGCTGAATACTTTATTCTGGAAAAAATTTAGCTGACGGTACGGTTGTCATCCAGTACTATGACGCAATATTCCTTTTAAAGAAGATAAATCACACATCCATGTTCTGCACCATGTTACGAGGCTTGATTTGAAAACTAGGCAATTACGTCTATCTGCAAGGTGGGGCAACTCCGACAGCCACTCGGGACAGCAATTTATTTTTGGTGATATCTGAGATAAATCAAAGCTATGAAACACTCTGGTTCCTTCTGCTTTTTACCCATTTGCGAGCTTTATAAATTTAGGATGATTTTTATATAGGTATCTATTTTCCTGGAAATTCTAATGATAGCACTGTGTCACTCAGGTTTGGTTTTGGGGTTTTTTGTTGGTTTGGTTTTTTTTTTTTAAATTTACAGTCTCCTCATCTTTGGATTAATGACTACAGACACTACATACCGGCATGCTGACTAGCAGCCAGAGTTTGCAGACCAGGCACCCCAAGCCTGCAGCCACTTCAAAGCAGAAAAATCAGCAGCGTGGCTGAATCAAGAGCCAGCAATAAACTCCACAAAGCAGCTTATTCAGCAGTGTATGTGTTAAATGCAGCCGCTGATGCAGACTGCAGGAACGGCATGCAGCCAGTGGTGGGCTAGGAAGGGGGAAGAGGTTCACACCTCTGATGAGAATAACTTACTAGCCACGTACTCGAGGTGTCATCTCACACGGCGCTCAAAAAAGACGTATCTACCCATCCACAGGAGGGAAACTACCCCTACTGTAATCAGGAAACCGGCAGACTGTATCCCATTTAGGGTGAGAACGGAATGCATTTCCCCATGAAAGATCAATCACCCTCTCGAGGACGCTGTCCATGCCAGAGCATTAAGCATCCTTTAGACTTCAAATGAATCAGCTCTAAGAGGAAAAATCTATCGGCCAGAGAGGGATGGCGTGCACTACACCAGAAACCCCAGCTACCACCTTCTCAAGAAGGAAACGGAAACCAAGCTGAAAGAAGGGGAAAATCTGGCAGCCTGGAGCTCCCACCTTCCTCCTTTCTGCCCCTACACACACCCAGAACTGATTCCCACCCAACGTTCCATGGGATATACACCATGCAGACAAAACGTGAGCACAGCCTGACCCTATACACACAGAAGACACTGGGCATGTCACAGCTGAGGGTGAAATATGGGGCAGAGAGGGACACGTGGAGCAATCAGATCCACAGTAACCACGGCCGAGCTCTGTGCAACCTGCTCTCACACCCAGGATGCTCAAGGCTGTGGATGTGCCACTTTAGGCCAGCTCGGACAGTCCCTCGTCTCGATGCCATCGTTTTTCTACTTCTGTTCCCCTCCCTTCCTCCTCTTTCTTTCTGCTAATTGCAGTGAATCTGGGATCATGCCCCCACAGGGTTGCAACAAGAGAATGTTATGAACATTCAAACCTCCCAGTGATGAAAAACAAAACTTATCTCCTGTGTGTGCCAGGAAAAGCTTGGTTTATTCTTCACAGACATGGATTTTACAGGAGATTAATAACATCAGCAATTATAAGGCACATTATTTAAAGAGATTTTCCCTTTTATTATCTATAGACTGCTGAGACTATGATTGTCTCACCTCTTCCCTCGATTATTGTTAATTTATTATTTCTTGGCAATTTATCTTCTTCCATTAGGCACAGAATTTGCTGAAATTGACCAAAGGATAAAGAAATCCATGCACCCATGTAAGTGCCTTCAAGATTATCTCACTCAAGTAGTTTTTTCTTCATCCTGCCACTGTGGTATTAATATAGATATTCCTATAATCAAGAAGATCTTTCCAAAGGCAGAACAGCTTTACGGTTGAGACAGTGAGATGCAAGATCAGAGTTCAGTCCAGGACTCTGCTGTTCACCTGGCTCCATGACCTTGAACTTATGAATAAATAAGCCTGTGCCTCAGTTCTCCCAGCTGTAAAACACGGATTACAATGCTCACGCTGTCTGTAACTTGCCTATTTATTCTGCAAACCCTTCAGGGCAAGGGCTGTCTCTTCCCATATGTGTGAGGATGCTCTGGCTCCCAACCAAAACCTTCAGATCCAGATTTCAGAAAGTGCTGCTCAAGGAAGGGCATTTACCAGACACAGCATCTGCCCGGAGGCAGCATGACAAACTTTTGCCTCCACAAACAGGAGAACCAAAAGGAGAGGACCGCAACCTTGGCCAGTGATACCAGAGCCCGAGTTGCTCTTGAGGGTGCCGGGGAAGCAGAGGGGTTCAAGGACACCGTGTGCCTTCTTGGCAGCTCTGGGGACAGAGGCAGCCCCGAGTTTTGGCTATTGAACAGCCCTGGCCCCCGGGAGCCTAGAAGCTCAGCTCAGACCCCCAGCCCTGCTGAAAGGGACCTGGATCCCTTAAAACTCTTGATGATCAGACCAGGACTATCAAGAGTGGACACTGTTTAAAATATGGGTGTGAAGTCTCTGGTGAAGGTTGCAGCCACAAACTACATTAAGGAGCCCCTGTTGGTGATGTTAGCATAAAAAAAATGAAAAAACAGATTCTTATTTCAACTCCGTAAGGCTGCTCGCCTGACCAACTGGGTTGTCTCTAAATGACTTAATTCTTTCGCAGAACCTCCATAACACTTCCCTTCCGCTTTCCTCCAGGGATCTATATAAAGCTTTCTGCGTTTCTTCTCCTAATGGATGCTCATTTCTAAAAATACTTTTACAAAGAACTGCCTTTGGTAGCAATTAAAAAGGTGGCACAATGTAGTGCCACAAACCATTTAAGAAAACATAAATCACAAGGTACGCCTCAAGTCCCTGATACCAACCTCCACAACTACATAACAGGCCTTTAAGATTTCTCCCTGACGTTAAACCAGTATTGTCAGGCCCCTGCTCAAGTCATCTCAAGATGTGTGAATGTACAAGCAATCCAAAAATACTTGCTCCCTAATTCTCTCATCATGTTTGTGCTCCGGTTTCCTGTCTCTGCCTGTCTGCTGTGTCTATCCACATCCATAATTGTGAATCACACCGGCCAATTTCTATCATGTTTGACAGAAGATACTAAGCTCCTACCTACCACCTTAGGAAATCCACAGATGGGTAGAGGAGAAAGGAGATATTAATGCCTCTGCGAGGGAATATACAAGGAGCAGAGCTCAGCCCTTATTCCTCCCGTTTGGCAGTGTCCTGGCAGTCTAACAGTAGATGTGGAGCTCACACGCCACTGTAGCATATGCTCTTTCTGGCCCAATTAACTGTCTGAGCAAAGACAGGTAGGAGGATGACACAGGTGCTGGTTAACCCACAGCAGGAAGTCATTGCAGAGAGGACGTAGACAATTGCTGAGAAAATGCTACCTGGAACTCAAGTCAGGAGACTCCAAAGGTCCAGGGAGTAAATGGAGATGATCTGGTGAAGAATCAGAAAAAAAAAAAACCAAACGTGGGGGAAGAGAGCCAGGGATGCAAAGAAGAACCAAGTGCTGTGGGTCTGCAGGACCACAGGAGAGAGCATGAATCGTTCATAGGGAACCAAGGGCATGAGAAAACTCCTGGCACCTGGTACCACAGGAAGGGCATAAAGGGGATGGAGAGTTAGGGGTAGGCTGTAGGTAGGGTGGTGAAGAAGGTCACGAGCCATAAGTAGAGAGCCAACACTGGATACCAGCCCACGCTGACAAATAATACCAATTACTTTAATTTACAAAATAGTTTGACCAGCAAAACCATTTCCAGCAGTGAGCTGAACTCAAACCAAGATGAATGTCTGACTTCAGGCGTTTCAAAGTAGAGATTTGCTGTGAAAGGTACTGGTACATTTCAGATTGAGAGAGAAGGCACTTCCATGACTTTACCAGATCTTCCTCACTCAGGCCAGAGAAGAATCGCTTTTCTCATCTTAATTTGGTGTTTTTACTGCCAGCTGAAGCCAATTCTAAACATTCAGAACTTAGTGGGAAAAAAAAGGCAGGGACAGGGGAATCTAATTCCATTTTAAGGCCAACATTTAGATTAGTTTTTAATGGAGCTGAACTATTTTGTTCACTTCTGTTACTTGCTATACTGGCCAATATGCAGAAATACAGAGCTGCATTAGTAACTGAACTTTTGCTGTATTAGAGAGAAAAATATTCCCATTGGGAAACATGCTAAAACAGCAGAGACAACCCATAATACACCAGATTTTAAGTCAGAAACCCCAAGTAATTTAGGATTAGGGCCCTTGTTAGCTGGATAACGTATGTGCTTTCACGCTGGTACATCCCAGGTGAACGGCGTCACGTGAGTAAGGTTTTCCATCCGCAGTTTCCCAGCACGAACCACAGAGCCTCTACGCTAATTCCACTGACAAACGTGGCCTCAGCAGCGTGCTGCCAGGCTGCTCACACCTCCACGCCTCTGCGTAGCTTTGACTGCAAGCTCTTGGGGGTCTGGAGCGACTCTGCCGTTTGAGCACACAGCCTCTAACACAACAGTGATCTAATCCAGACTTGGACACCTAGTTACTAATATTATGGTAGCTACAGCAATGAATCACGAAGCATTAACAAGAGACACAGCAAAAGCTGTTGCACACAGTAGCTAGTTCCCAGGCACGCCGCCGTTAACCCTAGGCTTGAGCCTGTTGTGTCTAGCTCGGTTTTCATTACGCTTATAAAAAGGAAATACAATTCTTCTGTCTTCTTACAATTTTTAGCAGCAAAGAGTAATTGCATAAGCAAGCAAAATCTTTTCCTTGCACAAAAAAAAGTCAGAGCTAAAATAAGAACACCACGGAGTTGTTATTAAGAGAAAAATCTTACAGACGTACGTACGGGTAACAGGATAAATTAATTGTTGAGTAAGGACTGCTGACCAAAGTGCCTTGCAATCCACCCCAGATATCCCACACGGGCATGGCAAAAGGCAGAACAACAGGCAAACATACAATTTTATTACAAAAGCATCCTGAAGCTTTCTGATTTATCAAGGATGATTAGGAAAACAACGGAGAAAACAAGCAGGGTCTGTAATGTCAGGATCAACCTTTCCACGTGAAGGCCTCACGTGTACATGAAGCACATGGCACATTATATCCCCCTCTCCCTGTGTAATTACTGCAGCCCCCCAACGCGTCACGGCCAGAGACCGGACTGAATTACAGCTTCCTGCTTCAGAAGGGACCCAAGTCTCAGAGGGATTAAAAATGAGGGAAAACCATGACTCATCTTAAGGATGACAGCTAGAATATTTTTTGGTCACGATTATGAGGAGGTTTTTTTCAGCAGCTACGCTGGAAAGAACATTATGCTTCAAACATCTGTTCTTCTCATACGCTTCAGTCCTCAGTACAAATGAATCTGTGCCTCTCTCAAACCCCTCTCCCGGAGAACGCACGCGGCACTCCCATTACTCCCAATCTCTTTCCAAAGCGTGTTTACTAACAGTACTTAACCATCTCAGGCTTCGTGCATCGGGTTTCCCAGCACCGAATGCACTGGGGCTGGTAATGCTTAGGCATTCAGTGACTCGCACTACAAAACCATTTACAGTTATGGAGTGGGAATGGGATCATTTTTTCCCACACGTGCTTTGTGGGCAGCACCGATATCCAGCCCTCATCCGGTGCTGCAGGCGAGAGCGCATCCCCGTGCGCTGTATCCCTGGCCCTGACACGAGCCAGAACCAGATGCTTCGTGGGAAAGGTCCGGAGAACCGGGCAGTAGGATGCTCTATAAAGGCAGTTTTAGGCAGCAGCAGGGTTTGCTGTGAAGAACAACAAGGGACACCTGGTAGGTAGGTGGTAGGTAAGTGGTCGGTAGGTAGGTAGGTAGGTGGTCGGTAGGTCCGACCACCGGAGGAAGCAAGTGACACAAGGCCTTTCTAAGCAGTTCACCAGCCTGGTGGCACGCTGATGGATGGCGTAAGCTGACCGACGCTGAGATGCTATCCGGTTCATGTGAGCAAAGGGCTGGCACACGCACTGCACAGCAACGACCTTTGATATCTGAAACTATGATTTTTAGGACTGTGGGCCATTCCTTTTTCATACAGCCATAAAGCTACAATTCTTAGCAAGAAGATACGTTTTTAAAAGGGTGTCCATGGCAAAAATTCAACTGCCTTTAGGGGAGCTGAGCTCCTACTTCATGCTGTTGAGTTTTCTCTCCCTCCATGTGATCCAGTAGACAAAACTCACAGCTGTGAGAATTCAACTTTAGCACACTGGTCCTTGAGCTACAGGATGTATTATGTTGACTTTACTGCTGGAGATGCAAATGAAAATATACTTCTCAACTGCAGGAAGTCTTCACAAAACCAAAAATCAGCCCATCGGCTCACCTTCACTATTTTGCTTAAGTGACTTTTTAGAGGAGCAAAATTAAGTACTGCACAGGAATGGAAAAGCTCAGTATTGGGGTTGGCTGCTGATCCTGACAAAAGCATCGAGCGCGAGCTGCGACACAAATGCGCAGTTTCCCTTACTTACCAACCTCTCCCTCAAAATGAAGCTCCTTTGCTCACCTCTATACAGGGGAAAGGAAGGATGACATTTCCTTCTTCCTCTCCCCCTCCTGGTGTCTCTGGACCACCTCTTGCATCCAAGGAGCCGGGGAGATGCTTACTAAAAAGCCAGAGCAAGTCATACAGCATCTGCCTGTCAATTCCTGCCTGAACAATCTTGCTTCTTGTCCGTCAACAAGTTTTAAGCATCTACTAGTGACTCAGCCCGCTAGATAAGATTATTACTAACACCACCACGACCATCATCATGATTTACCAGTGACAGGGGACATTGTCCTTCCTTCCCATCACTTAACAACCACGCCTGCATCCTTTCAAGATGTTGCAAATGCTACCTTTGATAGTTGACAAATACAGGTAACACAGCGTGTTCTGCCTTTACAGCTTATGTTCAAAATACGTGTTTTTGCATGACAGAGGCTGCAGATAATGGCTATTAAGACGATCAGAAGAAAGGAGGAAAGACACAGGTTGCTTATAAAATCGATGACAGCCCTCTTTTCAAAGGAGGAAAGAGGTAGATTAATGATAAGGCATGAACACAAAGGATCAAACTCCCAAGGCTGGTTTCGTACAAGAACCACGTGGCCATTGAATTTGAGCAGGGAGCTAGGGAGAGTTTTCTAGCAAGCAGCAAGATTGCAGAACAGCCTACCAGTTGGCAGGAGATTGTTTTTAAGAGGGTTGTTGACAAAGGAGGGCTGGATGCCACGTGGGCTGTGAGAGCAGGCGTGCCAAGAGGCAGCCCGGTGTTGGAACACCCAGGTGGGGATGCCTGCTTAAAACCCTCCCAATGCCAAACAGCACACACTCAAGCCAGCTGCATGGGAATAACAACACTAAGTTATATCTCGCGCTCTGCCCACTTACAATCTTTCCTTAGTGTCATTTTCCCTGCCGCTATAATGCAAAAGGTACCTTTCAACATGAGGCATGGCTACAAAGATCACTGAGAAAAACAAAAGTAAGCAACGCAAAAAAGGATAACAACATCATCTCTAAAGTTGTTGGCTCTCTAGAAATCCAGAGAGCATTTCACCTATAGGTGCTGCAAGAAATCCTTCTAGCAGGTATTATTTGGCATCCCTTTTCCTAAAAGCTGTTCCAATTGTGGCTAACATCTGTCTGTACAATGTTACCTTCCAACCAGAGGTGAGGGAAATTTCAAAGCCCAAAATACACTCTACAGTGCATTTAAAGTGCACCTAGATCCTGGCAGAATTCATCTGATGAAGGTCCAACCTAATCACACAAAACCAACACTGGCACACAGGCATTCCCCCTGAGCACACCGTAGGTTTGCCTTGGCCCCACGCTGCCCTCAAGCCTCTCTTCAGGCTGGCAATGGCCAAGCACCATCCCCACCTCGGTGCCTCTCCTGCAGTGTATCAGTGAATGCACAGCAGAAAAAGAAGCACACATAATGCTTATACTGAAAATGCTACTCAAAATTATTAGGAATCTCAATGTGACAGAGCCTTCAGAGGGTGTTAAGTTCCCCCTCCTTCTTCAAAACAGCCCCACAGTCGGCCTAGGCAGAGTGCAGGTGAGCAGAGTGCCTCGGGGTACACTCCCCATTGCAGAGTACCTCCACAAACTACAGAGACAAAGGGACAAAGGACAAGACAGCAGTGCTCACGAGAGTTTACTTCCCCATTTTTTCCTCCTAACCACTGATGCAGTGTCCCTGTGTAGAAAATGCTGGTTCTGACATACAATCGTTTTCATTTCAGTCAGACTTGTCCACTTCTTGAACTGCCCGTGGCATCCCAGCAGCACCAAGAGGCTATAGGGCACCCCACGGATATACTGTGTTTCAAGAGCAATAATTCAGGCTTGTCAGTTAAAGATGGGACCAGCAGAAACAACGGAAGCTTGGCACACATCTCATAATATTCCACTGGTGAAAAAATAAATTATCAATAGAGGCTCCGTGAATGCAATAAAACTACCCGTTACTTTAAATCTTGGAGGCTAATTTAATCCTTCGTTTAGTATTTGCATGCCGCTGCCAGGGTATTCTGGGGCCATGGGAAAATTCCTGAAGTGAGCAGGATCCCTGCAAGCAGCCTTATGCTGCCCTCCGCCCTGGCAAAGGTCGGCAGGGAGCCAGCCGGCAGCTGGGAGCTGGACAGGAGCAGGGAGCCGTCCGGAAGGCAAATGCTCCTTCCCAAACTGCTGGGCTGCATGAAGACACCCTCCAGCTCACCTCACCAGCAGCACATCTCTCAGGGAGAGGGGAGGCTGGCGCACACAGCCTGTTTCTGACTCCCAGAGCGCACGGCAGGTCTGTACTGAGAAAACGCTACCTGGAACTCAAGTCAGGAGACTCCAAAGGTCCAAGGAGTAAACGGAGATAATTTGGTGGAGAATCAGAAAAAAAGTGGGGGAAGAGAGCCAGGGATGCAGAGAAGAACCAAGTGCGGTGGGTCTGAAGGACCACAGAAGAGAATCGCTCATAGGGAACCAAGGGGATGAGAAAACTCCTGGCACCACAGGAAGGACGTACAGGTCTGTACTGCCATAGCTTCACAGATGAAAAGTGAACCACCTGCTACTTGTGCCTGTGCTTTATACAGCCCAAACACCTGGAGGGCCAAATCTGATCCTTGCTTTCCATTGCCTTCAAATTCGTAGGGCAGGGAGAGACCCCGTGCAAAAGTAAACAGTGGGGCTGATCAGGAAATGGGTAGATTTATGGGCTTATAAAAGTTCAAAGCCAAAACCATCCTCGCACCAATTAGACATGCAAGTGCGTGCGTGCACGTACACACAGATCCCAGATCATACACTATTACAGATTTTTCATTCTGTGGCTTGCCTTCCTTTAAAGCTATGCTTCATATTTCTGTTTTTTCATCATTAAGTATCTTTGCAGGCTCAGAAGCATGGCACAGAATATGTTGGGGGGGAGTAAGGAAGATTCATTTTGCTCTCCAAAGAGCAGAAAAAAACAGGAGAGATTTAAAAAATACCCCATAATCATATAGTCCCTGTGCTGTAAACCAAATTTCAATAAAATAAGGTCCAGGGCAGACTGTCCACTGAACGAGTATCCCCAAATAATCACCCACTATTAATTGGTTTTGTTCGCTGCTTAAATATAATCACATAGAAGGAATATGTCCTAAACTGGCATAATCCAGCACCTTTTTATTAACACCACCACAGCTGAAGAAAAATCTGGGGGGTGGGGGTGTTCATGCTACTCAGAGGATGCAGACCACGAACCTTCTCTAGCTTGCTGAGCTGAGATCCTGGGAAGGGGACCACCATGCCAGTATGCCTTACATCTCACCCTCCGTGAGTGTCTACAGACTGCTCCACGAGCTCACTGAAACTTTCTTGTTTAGGTTGGGTTGTTAGGCCAGAGAGAAGACAATCTTTCACCCCAGAAGAATAGCAGTATTTCACCCTGCCCTGCCCGAGTGAAGTTACAACCGCAGAATCTTGGGCACTTTCCCACCCTATTCACTCTGCCCTCTTGCAATTCTTCCTTACACTTCATATGAAGCCCTTCAATGGGAATCCATTGCCATTTCCCAAAATTCAATATTCTCTCTTAGCATTTCAAACTCATGCTTGTGAGAACAGAAACTGTGTTCACTTGTAAACCAAGCTGAAATGAATACATATGTATAAGAAAATATTGGCAAAACAAGTATCTGCTCAACCGCATGACAGAGGCAGCACAAGTTCTAACACTTGTTTTCAGGGGTTTCTTGAAAGTTTTCCTTTGAGAAAAAGGAGAAATAGTGGTGCATTTCTATGATGTAACCCAATCATTTCCAATCCAACAGCTGCTTTGACAATGGGTACGGTGGCTCCCATCAGACACAGGAGGCTTTTAAAATAAACATGGAGGATTGCAAAAGCAGGAACTAACCCCAGAAAAATAAAGTGTTCTGGGAGCCAGAGGAGTTTTCTTCTTGCTCTTTTCTCAAGACTCCCTGGTTTGTTGAAGCAGCCTCCTTGTGCAACTTGCTACCAAGTGAAAAGGTCATACCTGTTTAAGCAGACGATAGGATGCTGCGTCTGGTTGCTAAACAAGGGCACCCCTCTGTTCCTACAAAGAAAGAGAAACACACACTCTATTTAGTCTCTATTCAGTGAATTTATCATAAACTTAGTAAAGAACGATACGATGCTGCACATTTGTACACTTATTTTTCTCTCAGGTTTATTTCCCAAGGCTCACTTCAGACACATTAACTCAGATAGCCTGTTATATCCAGCCTGCTTTGGGATCACCAAGGAGCTGCTTAATCCCTAGGCCTGCCCTAAGAAAAACTGGCAGTGGCTCCAAAAATCCACTCTTCAGGGAACGCAAACGGAGCACAGCGCGCTCCCAGCCAGGCTCCCTGCACTGGGAGGTGTGGTGGGGCTGCTATATGCACCATCGCTGCCGCGGGAGGATCCCAAAGAGGAATGAGGAAAATGGTTGCAGAGATGCCCAGAAAGAAATGGAAAAAGCGCAAGAGCCCCCCCAGTGACTTCCCAGCATCTGAAGACACCAATGCAGGGAACTATGCCAATTTCTTCTTAAAGCTGGTTTTTGTCTTGTCTCACTTGTATAAGAGGGTCTTTTCTCCAGTTTACATGGGATAAACAGCAAAGGTTACCAGAGCAGTTACTACCACTTCTGTGACCCCCTCTGCTCAGTGAGAAATCCGTGGACACTAGGTGCAGTTAGGCTGTTGAAATAACCTCCTTTGCTTGTCCTGCTACACATTCTCTCTCCTTACCGCAGGCCTTTGATCAGAGCCCACCAGGAAAAACATTACAGACGCAAGCAACAGGCTCTAAAGTGGCTGCCATCAGGGAGAAAGGGGTCTCCTTGCTATCTGTGTCACTGAGTATCCCCTAAGTGTTATGGGGACAGCCAGTGCTATCACTTATATTTAAGCCTGCCCAGTTCCTCGCCTCTCAGTTTGTTTTAACTTTGTTGATTTTAATTGTTCAGAAATTAATTCCCCATATACAGTATCTGACTCAGGCTAATGCTTTGGTTCACAAGTTGTTTGTTTTCAGGCTTTAGCAAGAATAGGCCAGGGATTTCCAGGAACTAGATTAGTGAGAAATACATGACTAAAAACCAAGTTAAAAAGGAGGATAGCATTAAGGTAACGATAAAAAGCAGGATGAGAGTATGCAATTAGAGAGAATCATAATGCATACACACAAAGGGGACTAACCTTGAGCTGGAGAGCAGTTCAGGCACTGCCTATTTCACAGACTGGTTTGGGTTGGAAGGGATCTTAAAGACCATCTAGTTCCACCCCCCCTGCCATGGGCAGGGACACCTTCCACGAGACCAGGTTGCTCCAAGCCTCATCCAGCCTGGCCTTGGACACTCCCAGGGATGGGGCATCCACAGCTTCTCTGGGCAACCTGTCCCAGTGCCTCACCACCCTCTCCAGGAAGAACTTCTTCCTGATACCTAATCTAAACCGCCCCACTTTCAATTTAAACCCGTTCCCCCTTGTCCTGTCACTACAGGCCCTTGGGAAAAGTCCCCCCCAGCTTCCTTGTAGGCCCCTTCAGGTACTGGAAGGCTGCCATAAGGTCTCCCCAGAGCCTTCTCCAGGCTGAACAAGCCCAATTCTCGCAGCCTGGACCCTCATTCTTTGACACCGAGTTAGTCTCCTTGCCTGCAACATGACACTGGAATGGGGCTGTGCTAACTACAGCTTTTCAATAAAAGAGCACCAAATAAGAACCAAAAGATTCCGATGCCTTGAAGAGGGAAGTTTTCAGATGGTTCTGACAGCAAATAAGTGCAAAGCAGCTGCTCCACCTTAGTACAGAGGCTCTCAGCAGAGTGCACCATTCACTTACACGCAATAATTAGTTACACCAAATGAGCTATGTGGAAACGAGGCTCCAGCCAGCATCAGTTCTACCCACCGCAGGAGGAAGAGGAATGTTAAAATTAGCTAATTAAATTTGCTCTGGCTCAGCAGAAAGATCGATGTTCTCGACATCCAAGCGTTCAGCACTCGGCGTCCCGACAGCCCTCTGATGTGTCACCAATGCAAAATAATGCCACGGTGGCAGAATGGGAGGAGGTGGATGCAGACCTCTTGGAAGAGGTAAACGCAAAAGACAGAGACATTCAACAGGGACATGAGGATGGACGCACTGCAACACATATGCTGGGCGGTCAGATGGCCTTTTTACCAAAGAAGAAAAAAAAAGGGGGGGGGGGGCATTTAGCCTTGTACTTTCTCATTGCCTTCTACAGCAGCACTGAACATGCACTCTGATAGTCAACTGAAACCTCAATCACCTCTCTGCTTAAGGTCTCTTGCAATAAATGTGATTTTAGCCAGCAGCAGAATACCAAAAATACCAGACAATCAAAATACAGACACCAGAAGTAGGAAGCAGTTTTGCTACCCCAGGACTTTGCTGGGGACAGGCTGTAATCAGCATTTCCACGTCTTGCTGACCGGGAAGAAAATGAGATGTTTCTAAGATTCTTCCCCTAGAAAACAGGAGACAGACCCACCTGCACAGAGGAGCCAACAGTTTCACGTGCAGGGCAGTTACCTAGAAAGCAAAAGTTAGCATTTAAGTGCCTGGTCAGAACCTGGCACCACATATATGAATGGGGTTTTTGACTCCCTGTGAGCATCTCCTAATTATCACAGCCCAGAATGTGTTAGGAAGGATTTCTTTCTGTTCAGTTTTCTTCCTGAACCTCTTGCTTCAGACAGAAATCCCTGAATTACCTGTCCCAATAAGGAATTCATTGGAATTGGCAGAGTCTTTAGAAAAGCTTTGTGCTTTGATGAAGGGGCATGCTGGCTTGTTGATGCCCAGGAGCCAGGACCACAGGGGAGGGCACCTTGGCTGCCCTAAGCGTCACCTTTCCCAAGGGACAGGGCACAAAACAGATGAGCTATTTTCCACTCCTAATAGGAAGCTGCCATTAGACCTTCCGTTTTGGATGTGGAAACCTTTATAGGGTCATACAAGCTTATCACAACGAAGAAACCTCGCTGAAGTCTTGGTCACAAATACAGACTGATAAGCGCATGCAGCAGTCATTTATTTTCACTGAAGCTTATCGTATGGCTTTTCTGTCGAGGCAGACTAACACAGGTCTAGACACCTCCAGGCTGGATGCACTGTGACCTGGTATAAAATGCATGAAGATACCTGTTTCTTTTGGCTCTGCCATTCGCCTGTGGGTAGAGCATGTCACCTGCAACCTACTTGCCCTGTTGTATATATTAGGGATTGGATTTCCTTCTTTTTGTTAAACACTTGGACATGTACCTATAGAAAGTGATAGAAAACACCCCATGTGCATATGGATACACATGCACAACAAAGGACTAAGGCACTGCTTTATGAAAAAGGTATTTTTAACAATTCTTCACTAATGTGCACCTACTCCTGCTTCTCCTTTTAAGCTTCCAAAACCAACTGTTAAAAAAAAAATAAACACCTGTCTTTTACAGGAGCTGTTTCTCTTTGTTTCATTCTGAGGAGCTTTTTCAAAGGCCTATCCAACAACATGCCTGTTCTGCACAGTTACCTGTGATGAAAATTGTAAGTTCCTATGCTGTTTCAGATCCTCACCCCCTCAGAAGGAGCTGTGCTGTCACCCCGAGGGGTCAGCCTGTCCACCCAAGACCCTGACTCTGCCTTGCAGAGGTGTATTAGCTCTGAGTTACCTGTAGAATCACACATTTGAGACTATAAACTCTTCAGCCTGGGAGCTTGTCTTTTGCTACATATTCCCCCAGAGCAGCGTGCAAGCAATGATAACAACCTAAATTGCCACAAATTACTTTTAAGCATTTACTGTTTTGCCCAACAATGCATTATACACACGTTAGTCCGCAAACAGTAAGGCTGCAAATGGATCCCATCCATTAGCACCAGAGCTTCCCCCTTAGATTCTTTCTTTTAGAGCACACTCTCCCCCTCCTTTCTTCTTCCCACCCCCCTCATACTTTCCCCTCGGCAGCAGAGGCTTAAAATAAGATAACAAACATTTTTCAAAGGGATGCAAAGAAAAATAATCCGCTATCTGGAGGGCAGAATTCACTGTGCATTTATTACTCTGTTTCCAACGCGCTAGGAAAGGAAGGTCAAATATATCTGAACCGCAGCTGGTGTCGACGTGGATAGGCAATGTCTTTAAAGCACTGCGGCTAAAGGAGGCAATTCAGAGCCCAGGTTACGCCGGTGTAAACCGCTGACAGCCAGAAGTCAGCAGCTTACCCTGGCTGCAGACGTGGCCCAGAAATTCAAACGACTGGAGTAGGATGGTGCATCAACTTGAGAATCAAGAGCCCGGTGCCACCCTGGGTAAAACCCGTACCAAAACATTTGCCCCCAGTTTGACTGGGTTTCAAGCAGCACGTACCTCAGTACCCCTCTCACTCCTAGAACACACCTACCTCTGAAAGCAGTGCTGTTAGGAAGGGTTCACTTCCAACCCAGCGCAAAAAACGCTGATCCCGCCATCACAAATGTATTTATTCTAAAAGTTATTACGTTGCTCCTATGACTGGATTACACTTTTAAATTTTTCAGTAGGTTAAAAGAAATTTTAAAAACCCTACGACTTGAGAAAAGTCTGTTCACAGGGAAAAGCATCTTGGGTCTGCTGCTGCTAGTCTGGGCAGCTCATGGCCATGAAGGTAGAGGAGACGGCCAGGCTTGGTGATGACTGTGAGGTGGAGATGGGGAAGATGAAAAGCACTCTCAGCATCCAAGAATCTAGGGGAACTGGAGCCTGAAATACGGTGCAGACAGGAGACACTGTTCAATCATTTATGGAAATCAAGGTTAGCAGTGTCAGCACAAGTTGGCTCGGGAGGACACAGTTTCCTCATCCTCTTGGCGCAGAAATAACTTGGCTAGGTTAGTGGCTGCCGGTAAGTAAGGAATAAAGAAAGGAAATAGAGGAAGACAAGGAAAGCAAAGGATAAAATGAGTACATCAATATTTTCACAGCTTGCATACAGCAGCCCAGCGAGGACCCCAAGGGGGTTTATGTTTCAGAAACCTCAGAGAGGGAGACAATTGCTACATTTGATGAAAATATACAGTGTCTGGGTTTTACAAATGGTGTCTGTAACAGTGTATCTGATTTTATAACAAGGAGGAAAAGAAATTGTTCTGACGACATTTACTGCTGAGGCATTTGAGGCATTTTGCTGCGTTTACTGGCATAGGCCTGTCATTAACACTCCATTTCTCTTAACTACAACTTACTTCCTTTGTAGCTGCTCAGTGAAGATAGGTCTGGGGGCTGTTTTCCTGGTCTTGTCAAGACAAATTTTAATGCTTACTGCCTGAAAGATGTGCCACCTGCTATTTTATATCTATAATTTATTGTATAATGAGTTCCTATAAATTCTTATGATAGCTTAAGAGACTTGTAAAATGAATTGCTGGCCTATTTTTTTCTCAGTTCGTCAGCAAAGCAGAAAGAGCTGAGGTCACTTTGAGTTCCTCCAGACATCCCCTTCGGCCGCAGCTCTGGCTGGCCTCCTCCATGGAAGAATCTGGCCTCTGGGAGAAGGGCTGTTATAAGCCTCCCACCGGTAACGGAGAGATGCTGGCATAAGCAATGTACTGCAGTTTTTCCCATTTGCTTTAAGCTTCAGCTTTTTTGCTTCAGCTATTTCAGGCACCCATTAAACCGCTGTATGGACACAAGCTAAGCCTTCACATGCGGGCGGGGAAAAGCTCACTAGAGACTCCTTTCCAGACAAGGACAGTCTGCTACAGTCGTTTAGTGAAACAAAAACCAGCAACCCTGCAAGTTGGTAGCCCAGAGACAGTATTTATTCAAGATCTGGGACTGAGAAATCTTTCACTGTTAGGGGCACCTTGTCCTCACCTCAGTATCACACACCAGAAGACGTTTCCACACTTGGCTCTAGCGCCACACACATACATCTCCCATCAGCAGACGAAGATTTTTTCATTTAGGACAGTAATTTACATTCCCCCTACCTCTTGGAGCTTGCCAAACACTACTACTAAGCTTGTAGAAAGTGCTTGTGATTTCTTCCTCTTTTTTTTTTATTAAACAAACAGGAAAAAAAATAACCTACTTCAGAATAAGGGTACTGTACTACATGCGTCTTATTAAACACTGCATTTAATCTGTCTTTGGACTAACAACACTTTCTAAAACAAGCCCTAACTTTCAGTAAGCCCATGGATGGAAAACCAAAAGCATGTGTTGAAACGAGACTGTTCCCAAGCAGAGCTCTTGCTGCGAATAAAGCCAGGATGTGCCAAGATTGCAGAGGGATTTCTGTCTCAGTCATGAGTGACAGACACCATCAACAGAAAATCAGCCATTGCCTTTCATCTCCTTACAAAAGCCTTGACAGCCAAGCTGCTGCGGACTAACAGTATAGGAGTCTTTCCCTCAGACATCACAGAAATCTGGAAGGAGGAAAAGGAGAGGGAGGAGAGGAGGGAAGAAGAGGGCCTGAAGAGCTGGGATAAAGTGTCTCAATGAGGCTAATGGCAGGGCAGACGCACTTCCAGCTTTGCTAAGCACCGAGTTAGGGAAGCTGAAGATGCACTGCCCAGGGCAGGCAGGACCGTGCAGGTCTGGAAGAGCACCACGGGCCAGCTGCAGGTCCGTGCTGCCTACACTGCTGCTCCATGGACATGCTTCAACCCGGCAGCAACAAGGGCCTTTTTCCATTCCTGGTGTTGAGCCCTGACCTACCAGAGACGCACAAGGGTCTGCTTTTGGGTTTACTTTTCTTGTCGGTGTGGTATTACACAATATAAAGGTGTCAATTAAACTTCAGAAGATGATTCTGATGGAACAGTAATAAAAACCCACTTTACAGGTTTGTAGACTGAGACACCTCCTGTGAGTGAGTTACTGCCCAAGACAGGGAGAAAACCAAGGTTTCTCAGCTCCTACTTCTAATACTAAGGTCAAACATATTGCCAGCACTGTCCCTGATGTAACACGGTGTGTAACTCTGTAGTCTGTAGTACCCAAGGGCAGCCTTTTCCCAGCATGCCTGTTAGCCCAAACTACATGATGCAAGGAGAAGAGCAACGGTTCAGGATTCAGGGCTGCTTTGGAGCTGTACGGGGAAGCCACGCTAGCCTACAGGTTCCTGTAATCAGCTGGCTGTATGTTATCTCTAATTTTAAATGTTCCAAAGTTAACTTTAAGGAGTGGAGACCAGGCTGTGCAAATTGTGCGGTACCCATGGTAACCGAGTTTAAGCTGTGGTTTTGCACGGAGATGGATGTATTTGAGATAATAAGGCCCAAAGCACCAGATTAAATAAGGAAGGAACACCAAAGACATTGGTTAGAACACATCCTCAAAGGCACAGCTCCAACACTGTGGCATATGTGCCAGAGATGCCCAAGGTAAATACAAATGGCCTAAAAACCAGTGCCTGAAGACGTCCACCTGGGAGCAAATGTGGCAGGGGAAGCAGTATAGGCTAGCAGGCATTCCCAGCCTTTTTTTTTGTGGAAATGCGAGTACCATACGCTTACCATACTGCTCCTTCATTCTCCCCAGTTTAGAGCATCCCAGCCAAGCAGCAGCATGGCAGTACTGACCACATCCCATGGTGCATTATGGAAGTTTTATTTACACTCTTCTGGAATGAACCACATGGCTTTACTCATATTGACAGACTCATTTCCCACACATCCCAGTAATACATGTACTTCCCATGCACAGTAAGACTGCAGAGCAAAAGCTCCCAGAGGCTTTAAACCTTTTATCTTTTAAATCACCTCTAAACTGCTTAACTCCATTAGCAATCTGGAATGCACAAGTCACCTGCCACAGGGTGAAGGGGAATTAAGTAAAGCAAAGTCTTCTGGTAGTTGAGAACTGAAAGCTTTTTGCTTGCTTTGCCAGGAATTTTCCCAACAACCCCTGCCATCATTCCCTCCAGGCCCATCTGAATCTCCAGGCACATGCAGAATCCGGAGAAATGTCCACTGCCACCCCCCCAACACACAGAGCCAGGCACCTCAGGGACAGCACCTACAAGTTGTTACCAGATGAATTAGGCTATGTCACACCAGCTCAGGAGCTGCTAAGCAAGACAGCTCAGCAAACGGCTCCCTCATTCAGCTTCAGAGGTTTCGGGGAAGCCCCACTTCCATAAGACATGAACAGACTGGACTTTGACCCTGGTGAGAACCAGCCTCCCTTCTGTGCCAGGGCAGAGATCTCTGGAGGAACCGCAACCAAGACCTCACCTGGACCTGCAGCACGAACGCCCAGGGAGAGGTGGCGCAGGAGAGGACAGGGGATGACGGCAGCCCCCGAGGACAGAACCACCACCTCCCCCCACTCTGGATAGACGCAGTCTAACCAAGGCAGCTGTCACGGTTAAGGCACGGTTGTCTCAGGCCAACTGCTTCACTCCGCTACACGCAGTGCCCTGCCTTGTAGCCAGAGTGATGGGGAATAGCCACATGTGCCCTGCCTGCTGGACTTTGTCATTCCCCTGGAATCTCGGCTCACGCTCACCACATCAGTACGTCAACATCACATGCTGAGCCATGACCCGAGTCACCCGGAGCCCTGCGACACGGCCAGTGTTGTGCCCCTCCAGCGGGGCAGACCGCCACGGACAATGGCTGGAGCAGATGTCTTGTTAGGAACACCTGAGTCAGGGCAGTGAACGCTGCCAGGTTCTGTCTGTCAGGCGGGAAGGCTGCGGCAGACACACCACTAGGCACTGCACACTCCACAAGGCCACTCCTAGGAGACAGAGACAAGGACTTGCATGTGTGCATGCCTTCCTGAAATTCAAGTAGAATTTTTTTTGCAAGAAGTAACAACCTTTGAAAAAATTCAGCTCCTTCTCACCTAAACATCCATCCCAAAGTATGAAATAGAGCATCGCTTTATTTTATGCCTGACCGATGTCAACGCTTATAGAAGTGGACTGTCTCTCCCAGGCCAAGGGTTGCTGAAGCAACCACACCTGGCATCCAATTTCCCTTAGCATGCATCTGGTTCCTGCCTTGCGGAAAAACTAGTAACCTGGCTGATGACGTCAGTAAATGAGCAATGCTCCATGCCAGAGAGAATGTGATCCCAGAACCAGCCAGGAAGACACGTTTCCACTGTAAACAGCACTTGCCAGCAGTGGTGTATTCAGCCCCAAAACACAGGGTGGTTGGCACCAGCACACCCAGCCTGGCCCCCTTCTCCTGCTTTCCCCTCATTCCACCTGCCTTTTCCCTCCTCCTCGCTAAACTTTTAGGAGCAGCAAACTCCAGTGACATTTGCATAACACCAGGTGTTTTGGCAAGAAATGCTGATTTCCTTAAAAGATCAGTGATGCTTATGGGACGTGGATCCCACAGATGCCACAATTGCAGGGTGCCCAGAGGTGCAATAGAAGGAAAACTGACCAAAGAGACTGAATTACGTAGTTCTCCAGTCCCTAAGAGTCTCAGCCCCTGGAATCCCTAAAAACAAAACCTCTCGCTTTTGTATCTAATAAAAAAAAAAATAAGAAAACATGGGCAAAACCTCTTCTCCCACTCCCCTGGTTACATGAAAGCCTCTGCCTGTTTGCCACAGAGTACAGGTGGGTTCAGCTGGTAAGAATTCGGCCACCCAGATCGTGGGCGAGTGTATCCCATCGTTAATCCACCCTGCTTGCTTGCTCTTGTGAGAAATCCCACTTTTTTTTTTTTTCAGGGCTCTTTCTGCTCAGAACGTGGGCAGCAGGGCTGGAAAGAAATAATGTGCCCATAAATAAAGCTAATGACACAGACGACCCATAACTTTTTCTTTTTTTTTTTTTTTAAGATAGAGAATGCGTTCCCCCTCTTATTTTTTTCTTCTGCTTCTAAAGAAACTGTGGACTGGCCTTCTCCAGGTGCTGCTAAATGGGCAGCTACTGGTGTGGCCCCCTCACACTACACCTCAGCTCCAGCAGCAGCCGAGGCTGATTCAGACCCTACTTAGTTTTCCTTTGAGTTGAGTTTTCCTTCAGAAACCTGAGCTGTTCCAAACTGACTGACCGATTTCTGCCATTTTCAAGATGCCTAAAAAAAGCATTTTAAAATCAGAAAAAGGAGAAGGAATTTTTCAGGAATGGGAAGTGTCTTGGAATTAATCCTTTTCCCAAGAAAAGGCTTCCTTTCATTAGCTGCTTTTAATCTGATTAAAAAAAAAAAGTCTAAAAAACTGTTTGATCAGAAAAACTCCATTTAGCTCAACTTCCTAGCTTTAACATCAACTCCAAACCTAGCTCTGGGAAACAAGTCCTTCATTCCCCTCCCCAAAGATAAGACAGGAAAAACCGACCTGCTTTCATGTGGGAGAAGAGTTTGCTGCGAGGACTCTCCCCCCTAATGTATACATTCCAACCATTTGTTTATTTAAAAATTAAGTAGTTCCGGTGAAACCAAGTGTTCTGTATTTAATAGCTTAAGCTAGAAGTCATAAAAGCCAACTTCAGCAGACTATACATTATTAAGAAATAGGGATCCAGATGGCTAGCTGAGGTCAAGCTGAGGCCACCATACCCATGAAGAATATACACTTGTGCGTCCTTATTAAAGTTTAGGGATTTAGTTAAAAACAGGAGTGTTTTCCTTTCAGAGCACTCATTGCAAATCATTTTGTTTACTTTAATAAAATATCCTACATCTTTCACAAAGTTTAAAATAACTAGAAGCTGCCAGAAGTGGGACAACACTATACTGTGGTTTCATGAGGAACTATTGCACCTTTTTTTTTTTTCCCCCCATGTGACTAAAAAATAAATCTAACTAGTAACTACTACTTCTTAAAAGCCCGAAGCTGGGTCGAGGTCCCTGCATTTTGGGAAGACTTCCTGTGGCTCCAGGGTCTAAAAATCCTATAGCAATCGCTACCGCCTCCTCTTTTACAGCCATCTGCTCAGCCAAGATGAGCCTGTGACAGCGGCCACCTTTAGCTGCAGAAGGTTTGTCATCACCTACTGCTTCGCAACGCTCAGGTGGTCCATGCTGGGTGCTGAAGTCCGCACATTCCAAGCAAGGCAGTCTCCAGAGGAAGCGGTAGTCCTCCCTGCCTGGTACTGCCCACCACCTCGCCGCTGACTGAACACGGGACTTGGCTTTCAAGACCAAGAACCTGCAAGTCCAAAGGCAACTTTTCTGCAAATTGTGGAGGTTTTGCGCATCAGCTGAGAACAGGTTGACATAAAAGGTCTTGGTTCTAGAGATGGACTGGTGAGCACTGAGCAGTTGAGGCTTCAACGCTGCTAGGGTGAAGTCCTGCACCCTACTGCGGGCTCACCCGCAGGCGGGGGTCCCTGGCACATGGAGTCAGCACAACCTGCCTCCAACCCGGTTTGGTAGCCACGCCGCCCAACAGTGAATTAAGTAACAGCCGACACGACACTTAGCGCAAGAGGAAGCGGTGAAGTAGAAACCAGAAGTAGTTCAAAGGGTTCTGGTGCTCTCTCAAATCCCTTCTGCATATCCTCTTCCCTCCTCCGAAAATACTGGTGCCGACGACTGGCTGAAACGAGACAAACTCACTGTGAGCATCAATGCCCAGCACCGCAGGAGGCACCGACTGTACCGCCAGCCAGAATGCTCAGTTTCTCCTCACGATTTCCTATCACCCTTTCTCTGATAATTCCCTTTATTTATGAGCAGTTCAAAAGTGTGTACCCTTATTATACTTTAATTGGCTTATGATTAAGCAAGCAGGCGGTGCTAAGGAGATGAGAAACCATGGTGCAACACAGTAGAAAGCATTAGAGGCCTTATTTCCTCCCTCAAAAAGAACTGTATGGTGCATCTGAAAACACTTAGCGAGCGGCAAGCCAGGAAGAAAAGCAGGGCAAATACAGATTTCTACCCTCTTGAAACTAAATCCCTGTAAAGAAAATTATTATTCTCTCCCAGCACCGCATGGTTCCGATTGTATCAAAATGCATTAAAACAACAATGCTTTTTCCTAAGCTGACCAATCTCAGGAAATTACTTTGGAGCTGAAAGCTGTACTTCACTCTGGAGACTACATAAGTACCAGGCTGCACCCGTTATTCCCAGCGCCATGCTTTCTCCAACAAAAGACAACACTGATTGCAATTACTTTTAGGAGGACAGAATGAGTCAACAGTAGTGTTTTGGCTTTAAGATTATGGACTTCATGGGTCATATCAAAGCCATTAACACCAAACACCTGTTGGAAGAAATTTAAAAACAAGTATTTTGTTACCTCATTTACCTCGCAAACTTGCCTCTTCTGTAGAGCTAGCGTGTAAAACTCGGGGCGCTTTCAAAACAGCAGCTTATTACTCAGAAGTGCGTAACGGCTTTCTCAAAGCACTAAAACTGTGTTATATAAAGACTAAAGAAAGGGAGTGAAAACCAAAGGTTACTGACCCATTTGACCCCAAGGGCTGCAGCTTTCTGTAACAGAAGACTTCAGGTACTTAAGCACAATTTAGACTTCATGCCAAATGAGTCACACGTTGTACAGAAAGTCCTAAAGAAAATTCAGTTATACTGAGACCAGCACTTCTGCCCACCTAGCAGGTACTTTTCTTTACATGCCTGATCCACTTTGAATTCACACATTTGAAAAGGGATTCACAGATCTGGAGACAACATTACGGAGAAACAGAAAGCACATTTTCTGTTTAAAAAACAGTCAAGTATAGCAGTGAAAAACAAAATAAGGAGAATCTAATTTTTTGTACTGATGCATTTGCTAACAAAATTTTTTCTATTTTGAGGATATTACAATTTTTAAAAAACACACCCTATAGCTCTAAAGATATTTCCATAACTGTAAAGAGATACTAGGTCTCTTTAAAAGAAGAGGATGAACGATACTGCTTAGGGATATCATAGAATCATGGACTGGTTTGGGTTAGAAGGGACCTTAAAGCCCATCCAGTTCCACCCCCCCTGTCATGGGCAGGGACACCTTCCACGAGACCAGGTTGCTCCAAGCCTCATCCAGCCTGGCTTTGGACACTTCCAGGGATGGGGCATCCACAGCTTCCCTGGGCAACCTGTCCCAGTGCCTCCCCAGGAAGAACTTCTTCCTGATATCCAATCTAAACCTCCCCACTTTCAATTTAAACCCATTACCCCTTGTCCTGTCACTACAGGCCCTTGTAAAAAGTCCCCGCCAGCTTCCTTGTAGGCCCCTATGTAACATGATACCACTAGAAAAGCGCTTACTTCCAACCCTAAAACCATGTTCTGCCCATCAGATCATGCCAGAGGATGTGGCAAGACTTGCAGTCCTTGGTCCAAAGTTCAGGGATTGCTCCAGGCTGAGCATCTGTCAGGCAATAAGCTCTGCTGAGGGCAAACTTCTGTGATAGAAAAGGATAAACAAGGTGAGTGATCTATCAAACCCCCTTAGCCAAGAGGAACAGCAAACTTCCACAGTTGCTGTGCCAAGGCAGAAATATGCTCCCAGAGCTATAAGAGCTAGATCTTTCTGGATGCATGGAAGATACCACCAGATTCCAGCAACATGATTAGCCAGACACCTCTCAGTGCTGCCAGATATTACAGCCATGAGTTCTCTTTGTCAGGAGCGCAGAGCCATCCACTCCTGGAAAGCAGCTGCTGGAGTCGGTTCGTACAACCCTGAGCATCCCCAGCTCAGGATGAGCCCCGTCTCACTTAGGGAGCCAGCCCTGCACTGCAGCTTACAGAGCTAAAGCAGCCAAAGCTTTTCTAGCTGTCGTCTTGTAGATCAGGACCAGGGACTAAGGAGCCTGAACTGTGTGAAAAAAGATTTTCCTTTCAACTGCAGGATCCGAAAGCCTTCATGGCTTCAGCAGACTGCCATCAAGTTCTGTGTCCCACAGTTCCCTCAGCTCTGATCACCCCAGCAATTACCAACAACCTTGCAGGACCCAATCCTACTTATTGCCAGTTTACACCTACATGCTAAGTACATCCTTACCACGCAGACTTTGGCTGACAGCAGGACCCATAACAGTAGTCAGTGCACACACTGAGAAAAGGCGTTGGTCCTTGAAGAGTTCATAGCCCAATACAGGCACAGAGAAGATAGAAAAGGAAACCCCAGTTATTACCACGTACCTGCATTTATGACACAGTGGCTCCCTGTAATAAACAAACATCACCAGTGCAGATTATGTTCATGCATGAGTTATACAACAGGAAGTTTATATGCCTTTGGTCCTCTATAACTTGTCTCCTATTCCCCAGCTGTTGCGCTATCGCCTGCTCCCTGCCTCTGAATTTGAGGATTATCTGTGCATTCATTTTCAAGGAAAATAATTTTAAGAACTGTGTTGTATTGTGCCCTTTTTTTTTAAAAAAAAGAAAGAGATTATGAATTGAGGCCAAGTAAGATAAAATGCCTTGTCTCAAAACATACACGGACTCTATAGCCCATCAGGAAAGTGTGTGCAAGATTTTGAGTTTCAATCCAAGCTCCGACGACAGAATCGCCGCTCCTGCTTAGCTAAGGGCTGCCATCTCTGTATGCAGTAAACAGATCACGTGGGCCACAGGACTGAAGTTTATCTTAAGCTCCTTTAAAAGCACTGCTCATCATTCAAAGGAAACCGTGTGACCTTTAGTGACATCTCCCTGGAAGGAGCTTTCATGTCTGTTGCTCTGAGATGATTAGAAGACATGGTATTTTGAATGCAAACTAAGAAATCTCAGTGCTCCGCTGTTTCTTATTCTCAGGCATTAAGAAACAGATTTCTCTGGCGTTTGCAGGAATTGAGGAAATGCATGAAAACAGTAAATGAGCAATGGAGCAGCAGCGAGCTTTGTCTGGCCCCTTCCTCCTCTTGGCAGAAGTCTCACTCTCAGCACCTTTCAGGTGCTGAAGGGCACCCTCCAGCCACATAATGATCAGAAAAAGTTGCCTGGAGAGTGGAAGAAGCAACAGCCACACCAGAAGTACGGAAGGAATTAAAACCTTGTTTAGCTAGCCATGACAAATGGACAGCCACTCCTTATTCCAACCTTTGCTTCTAGGCATGGACCAGGACATTTTGCTGAATACCAGCTCCTCCACTAAAAAGAAGGAGTATTTACCTCTTCATCAGACTGGCCACGACGTGGCATTTTTCCTCTCTCCTGATGGATGAGGACCCAATTGGGTAAGGAGGGAGAATGTCAGGTAACAGACACGCAGCACACATGCTCCCTCCTTTGGGCATATGCTCTTCTCAATTCCAAGCGCATTTTGGGGATGGTGCCATGAGACTATGGGAACTGGACTGGGTTGGATCTGCCAACAAAAGGATGATGCCCTATCTGGTAATGACACCACCAGATATCAGAAAAATACAACTGTACCTTATTAATGCAATTGCACCTAACTTAGTCACGCTCTATGCCTACCGGGGCAGAAGTGTATCTGCCTGAAGAGGTAGATTGTCACCTGGTTTGACTCAGAACAGCCATGGCATCCTAAATGGCACAACTCAAGACTGTACCAGGCGAGGGTGTGGCCTCGAAGCAGAAGCTAGTTTAGGTAGACCTTTAAGTTTGATCACCAGTACAGTACCTGGCCATGGCAGCAAAATACCCCTGGAAAAAACGCATGAGCTGAACTGAGCCCTCTTGACGTTACTGAGATAGTACCAGACCTTATTAAGGTTTCCTTTCCTTCAAGCCCCTTGCATCCACATGTGTAATGCCAATTTTCAGATGGCCTCTTATTACTGAGCTGGCCCATTTCCTAGAAAACATATGCCATGTGAAGTAGCTCACCCCAAATTACTCCAAACTAGTTAAATTGTTTTCAAAATGAATTGCCTCTTGGCTGAGCACATTTCCATGAAGTTCTATTTTGCTCTCCTTATTGACTGTCATGGTCTTTCATGCCCCTGCTATACCCCAGTCACGGGAGCATTAGCACAGAATCTCTTGAGGGAAACTATAGTCTTCTCTCCTGCGGCCAAAGAGCCCTAAGAAGGTGAGTGCTGCTGGCTGTGCCACATCCCAGCTTAATGCTGGGGGTAGTGGGAGACAGGAATTAAGGCTGAGACATCGAAGTTCAAAGGCCTCCCCCGTACCAGCAACCGCTACATCCAGTCTGATTTACAGAACTACACCACAGCGCTCTTCACCCAGGAAAAACAAAGGCATGAAGAGAGGAGAAGCTGTCACCAAAACAACACTACCGAAAAATGTGCGTCTGGATTGTGCAGAGACATATGGTGTCCCAGTAACAGGCTCCACCAGAAGTAAATAAGGACACAACTCATCCTGAACACGTGCGACAGCGGGGCCATAAAGTCTGGGAAACAGCAGACAGAATGAATCTCCTGTAACCCAGTACACGTGCTCGGTGTCACAAGATAAATAATCGATTTCCCTTAATTAGTCTACATCCTCCTGCTGTCACGCAACCTCTACTTGGTAACAGCACAACTAGGTGAAACCAATCCCTTACGTATCAGTAATGACTGGGTAAAAGCCTAATTTTGCTTTATTCTAGTATCTCAGTGGCTCGCTGCAAAATGAGCCATGGTATTTTCAATTCAGATGGATATAGGAGATGGCATACCTTAGTCACAGCTTCACAAGTAACACCTTGAACACGTGAAGATTTAACCAACCAGCACAAACTTCAAGGAAACAGAAAGAAAGGAATGCTGAAATAAAGACTGAGCACGTGGTTGGTATGAAAGCAACCCTTTAAGGCAAGGAAATGCTACGACAAAACAATTCCCTGTATTTATGTGTACACTTGCAATGAATATGCTTCAGCTGTTTTCAGCTGTTGATGAACAGTCAGTGAAGAAAGTCTCACTAACACTACTCTGCGTGGCTGTTTTAATGTAAGAGACTAATGGGTGCTTATATGCCTCAAGAGGTTGGAAGGGGGGACTTACTCTTCTGGATAAACTGCATGTCATGCATTACTTGTTCCATTCTTATTTATCTTAAGAAAAATAAGGTAACTGGTTAAAAGAAAACAAACAATCCACCCCGATCTTGCCACCTACAGAAAAAAAATCTTGCAAGAGGTGTTTTACATCTAAACTAATAATTGAACCTGGCTGCACATGAGGCAATGCCTTGCATGATGAGGGCTAGCGTGTGCCTTGGCTTGTAGCAATACTGAGAGCCACCAAGCCAAAAGTGACATACAGTTTAACAGGAGACCAGCATCAGCTGGCAACAGTTAAGCGAGCTCACAAGGGAGCGAAAGGGAGGATGTTCACTCTGGTCCGTCCTACAAATGCCACGAGTTCAAAGCCTGCATCCAACTTCCAGCACTCTCCAACTGCTGAGAAGGTGCCCCAATGGGACCTAATCATTTCCAACATGTTCTGAAATCCTGAAACATGTACAAGAAAGCTGAAAGCCATCTCAAAAGTCTGCACCGTTTTCACAGTGTTAATGAGCCCCCTTCTGTGTCACACACGCATCCTTGGTGGGTTTATGGGGAACATACGCAGAGACCTCTGCCACTAGGATTTCTGTATATGGAAAGAGTAAACAACACGCAGAAAGAAACTACGCTGTAGGAAACAGTGTCCTAATTTTGAAGGCATACGAGTTAACGTACTGTTTGTAACCAGTCAATAAAACCACACAAATCTGTTTGAATATGGAAATGAAAGCATTTCAACGTGAGTTTAATTTTTAAGGTTGAGCCCACACAGCCGTATGTGTTTCTATTAAACCACTTGGAAGAAACATAATTTATTTTAAACAGCCTCTTTGGTATTCCGTGTAGTCCCCCCCAGTTCTTACCTTTAAAGCATCCAGCTAAGTCCATCACAATTACTGCCTACATATTCATTACCGTTATGTAGATATGTGAATTAAAACATCTCCATTTGTATAAGCATAGCATATACCTGAACACCTCCACATTCACACCACAACTACACCTTAACCAGCAGTGTATGGGACGTCATTATACCCGTTTACTCTACTAATGATGATCGACCAAGGAATAAGAAAAAAATGGGGATGTTTAGAGCTTTTTAGATGCAACAGTTGTCTTACAAGCGTATCTGTAGCAGCCATGAGCATTTTAGAAGAAACGGCAATTTGGAAACCAAGGCAAGCCAAAGCTCTACCAGCTTACCATAAGTGAGTAACTAGAAGGTGTATTTTCATAGTTAATACTAAACAGTAAATTCTCCCACTCTGCCACCGTCATTAACATCACTTTTCAGCATAATGACAGCCTCTGGCAAAAGACTCTACAGTGACAATTCCAATTAACTTTCCTCATCTTTATCTCACAGGTCACCTGTTAAAAAATGCATGCTTACTCCGTCTTCGCTCAGAACAAGACTGACTGCAGCGGAGGTGAAGTGTTCTTCTAAGTCAAGTAGGTCACTCCATCTCAGCTCTGCTTTGTACAAGTCACCCTACATGATGTGCGAGCTGTCATTTGACATGCCTTCCTCCCTGGCTGCCTTATGCCCTGCAGACAGGCTGCCTCTCCTTCCCTTAGCAGTAGAAGGGAACCCAAAGAGCCACTGTCTTCAAAAAAAGCCCCCCCCCCCAAGAGCAGCCCTTCTCGTCAGCATCTAAACTAGCCCAGTGCACTCTCTTCATTGATTAAAGCAGCTCCTTAGGGGTCCAATCCAAAACCCACTGAGGCTGATGGTTTTACTTTGGTTTCAGTAGGCTTTGGATCAAATCCTGTAGATACCATCATACACTTCCTTCAAGACATAGAAGGAGAAGAGGGGGAGGAACCTGTTTTAATCTAATCCCATGTTCCCCTGACCTTAAGGAACGAGTGGCCAAAAGGATCACTCTGTTTTATCAGCAGTGCCTAGGGCCTAAGCAATGATTTCAGGAATCCATCCGAAGCTGACTTCACAGCTGTGCTGCAAGGTGTAAGGACAGCTACCACCTGAAGACATCCAGTGGGAATGTGGGGTGTACCCTCGGAGTAAGCAAGTCTGGTTTCTGTTCTTCTTGGGTGCAGTCATGAGGACAGACTGTTTCTAGGAGCTGAGTATCTTCCCCTGTGGACATCACTTCCAGTCCCTTTCTCCCTTCCAGAAGGGAACTTACATGTCAAGGCTGAAACGGCACAGACCATCACATCCAAGCCATACAATACCCAAACGAGAACCTACGTAACATAAAACTCTCTACAGTTCCAAGAGCCAGACAGACTGGAAAGAAGAGAGGCGGGACATGGTCCCAGAATCAAGGAAATTTCAGTGTTTCTCAGACCATATAATAAAGAAAAAGCATGTTCCTTTAATTACCCATAGCCCCTTAATGCACGTATGGCTGAAACGGTACAGTTTTTGTATGCAGACAAGCCAACTAGAACCAACTGCACACACACACACACAAATTCACCCCATGTCATAGTGAAGTGGGAAGATTCAGGGAAGAGGACAAACAGCAGGAAGGTGCAGCTGCAGGCTAAAGAGGTAAGATCAGTCGTTAGATCCCAGCTCTCTGAGGGAGTGCAGAAAGCAGCAATGCAGAGTTCATTGCCTTGAGTCCAAGTTCACTTCTTTTTAATTCAGTATCAACAACTGAGTCTTTATTAGGCCAGAAAACAACTAACCCCAGGCCTTTTGACAGCTCTGTCTCGATGCAATCAAATAGGATTCACCCTGGAAGTGGCTTTCCTAGCAGTTTCAAGACACAAGGTACCCTCTGGAGTTCTGAATGCTGAGCATTACACCTTTGGCCCCAATACCAAGTTTTACACAGGGTGATTTTTACGCAGTTAAAACATTCTTTTCTGGTGTCTTAAATATCACAGTAAAAGCGTTTGCCATTTCTGCTTATACAAACACTTGCTAGGCTAGTGCCCTCCCATGCTGCAGTGTTTGTTCCAAAAAACAAAGCACCGTTACTTAGCTCTTTGCACTTACCCATCCATGGCACATTCTCGCAGCAATGCCTCCAACCTGCGAATCCCTTGGGAGGACTGCAATCCGCTTGCAGTATCTAGGTCCTATCTTGGCAAATGACTGACCTACTCACTCTAGTTTCAAGCCAATATAGGGCACATCCAGGCTTAGATAACCACATAAATGCATACATTTTATGTATCTACCTCATAGCCTCCAGATATGTGAAGGTTTGGGGGCTTTTCACATATTTTCCAGGTAAGAAAGCTGGGTAATAGCATCAGGTAGGAAGGCAGAAATTAAATGACTCATCCCAAGTTACAGAGCGATCAGGGAAAGATCTACGAGAAAACTGCCCTCATGCAAGCAATTTTGTGTAACAGCATCTATAGAGCTCTTAAGCACTGCAGAGTTGCCCCATCACATGAGCTACTTAAAGTTTGTGGATTGCTCCTTCATCTCCAACCTCCTCCTCTCTCCGTCCCGGACACTACACCTGATACTAGGTAAGCAGGATGAAATCACTGGGGCTTGCAAGGATCACCAG
>NW_010224014.1:0-1726 GCF_000690775.1 Eurypyga helias
AAAATAAAATAAAATCTGAAACTGTTCTGAGAACATGCCTCTTGACATCTGTAATGTTAGAATTTGTATAATTTACAGATCACAACCATTTTGAGCATATAATCATTTAACCTTACACATTAAAAGAGAAAAATACATACTTCTTGGATGACTGGCCTACATGGTAAATGACAGAATCAGTCTTTACTGAGGTAGAGCAAAATCAAAATCTCAGTAGTTTATGTCAGGATGAAAGAGAAATCTGGTTTGCTTTACATAATCTAGCATCCTGTTTCAGCCATTTTTCCTTTCAACACTACAAAAAAAAAAAAAGGGGGGGATTTTTTTTTCCTTTTATACAAAAGTGCCAACAATGAAAAATGAATCTCCATTCTAAGTGATGGCACAAGTTAAATATTATCACTGAATAAATAAACATTGAATGATTTGGACTGGAATTATAAAAGTAAAAAAGTAAATCCAAATCTTAAAATTAAAATAATCCAATGGGAATATATATCAATTTTTATACAACCTTTTTATTGTGTTTGAAAAATACATGGCTTTTCTTAAAGATCATTTTGAAATAGAAATATCAGTGTAAGTTGACTGTTTTGTTTCAGTTCTTTAAATCAGAGAATTATTTAAAATAAATAATATTGATGAAAACACATTTCCATCAAGAAACATCGCTGTTCAGAATTTATTATTGTGTTGGGTATATTTATTCATGTCGGTATCTGTACAGCATCAGTCTCCATCATTTCTTAGTAGATTTTTAATATGGATATATTTATTGAATTTATTCATAAAATGGAGATAAAAGTGTATTGAAAGGTGTAACTTGTTTTTGACTTATTTACAGAAAAAAATTGTGGACTACTAAGTGATATCTCAAAGTGTGCAGTATCATACAGATAAAATCTGTTCATGGCTGTAAACACAGTTCAGTCTCAATTGCTGAGTAACCCAACGTTACTTCAAAAATAAACACAGAGTCAATAGGACAGGAAACCAGAGACATTTACAAAGGTATATTTTTTTCTGGGCACGAGTTTCTGTCGTGAGCTGTCCTACCTATTTCTTACACATGTTGTCCAGCTCCAGAAACATCCGATCTATTACAGAGGGGCCTAATTCACATTGTAATTAATTTTCCCCAATAGCTGATGAGAAAAAGGCACTTCCAGAGGGTAATTCACTCCATCTCTGAGCTAAATAACTGTCTGGGGACACCTGTTTGTGTTTTGTTCTGAAGACAGACCTCAAGGTCACTAGACTTTCATTTTAGTCTCTCAACTAAACATATAAAATTAAGTAGAATACATCTAGGCTGCAGTTTCTTGGAGCCTCTTGGAAGTGTTTTGGAGATATCTAAAACTATACACTAATGAAAACCATATAATTACTTTAGGTGATAACTAAATGTCGTCTGAATAACATAATTGATATCTGTGACAGAGTAAGGTCTTTCTTTGAAGTGTTTGACATGCAAGACAACATTGCATGACCTTAATTATTGAAAATTCAGATATGATTATACTTCCATACGCACTCTGATACCAGACAGTGCACAGTAAGAAGATAGATTAGAATCTGAACAATTAGAACTTGGTATAGCCGTAGTGTTGCGTCATAGATGCTGTAAGAAAATACATCCTGACAGCTTCAACAATGAGCCTGGTAACATGGGTAACACGGTTTAGTGTGTTTCAGATATGTAAATATAGAATCATAGAATGATTTG
>NW_010224015.1:0-22297 GCF_000690775.1 Eurypyga helias
TTTTTTTTTTTTTTTTTGCATTTACAATGTGTATACATGTAAAAATTCTTGTCAGTACAGTGTAGCACAATTGTTCTGGGAGAGCTGTTTCAAGTGTTAGATAAGGTGGTGTGTCTGTATCAGATACCATATGAAGTGTCTGTGAAACCTCAAGCATCCATGTGATGCAAACCTGAAGGGATTTTATGATGCGAATTCCAAAATCTGGATTTCATTATTTTCACTGGCCTGTGGCAGTAGCAGCCATAACTGTAGTCAGAACACTAATTAGGGACACGAGGGGTCAGATGGAGGAGTGTGTTTTTCTAGTCATCCCAAAGAGGCGTTGGGTTATTCTTAACATGTGTTTTAGCTAAATTTGAAGTCTTTGATGACTTGGTAATTAATCTACAGTAATCTTAATTCAAACCAAAAGTGGAAAATTTAAAGTTTCAAGGCTGAGCAGCTTGAAACTTGAAATGTAAGACAAAGTTTAAAAAACCCAGAGTTTACTGCTTTTCTCCTTTCATTGTTTCCATTGTTATTCTCAGAGAGTAGTATTTTTCTTTAAACAATATTGTCATTTTGATTACTTTTATACTGATTACCTCATTAGCAGTAATTTGATTATTTTTCTTCATCTGTGAAAAAGAAATCAACGTCAGGCTGTATCCTCAGTTATAACAAAACCAATGTAATTGTATCATGCATTTATAGGAAAATAAGCCTGTTGGATTTAGCGTGCTACAGCTTGTGGTGACAGACAAGGATTCTTCTCACAATGGCCCTCCTTTTCTCTTCACCATCTTGAGTGGAAATGAAGAGAATGCTTTTCAGATTAACCAGCAGGGAGTACTGACAACAACTGCTGCACTGAATCGCAAAGTGAAGGATCACTATTTACTTCATGTTAAGGTAGGATATGCTACCTCTAGCTGTTTTGTGTTATTAGTGTAAGTATTTACTTAACTTTTCCCACTCATACCCAATCCACCACTTTTTCCTGCCTACTCCTTGCCTTTCTGTTACAAGGTCTTGACATGCCAAGTAGTCACTTGAGGCATGTCCCTTGAGGTGACGTCTTCGGAGACAACGTCTGTTGGTTTAAATGGTAATCTACAGAGGTGTAACACTAATTAAACTCACAGTAAGGGTAAGGTGTAAGTGAAATTTTAGCTGGGTCTTGATAAGCCTTTTGCCTTTCATGCAGGATGCTGGGAAAGCCAGCAGGGGAAAGGTCCCTTGAACTACCTACTATTGCTTCTTGCCACTTGCTTTGAGCCTTGAAGCTGTGAGCTAGACTACACCGATATGATGGAAACGGGAATATTGAAAGTTGCACTTCATGACAGTACTAAAATATTTTTCTGTACTGCCACACTCTTTTCCAATATTACTTGCAAACATCTTTTTTTAAATTTGGAAAACCAGATCAGTGGACCTTTGTTGTAGCATTGAAACTTGCAGTGCTGTACTTGGAGATCTCAGAATCTTGCAGTGGAATGCATGGCATAATACTCAAAAATGACCCTGAAATGCTATAATATATGCCTACGTTTGCCATTGCTGTGCAAGAAGACCAGACCATGTACAAAAATCCCACTTACATTAACATAGTTAAGTTCTCTAAAATACTTTTTTTGTAACCTAATGTAAGAAAAGTTCAAGCTAGTTTTTTAAATCTTATCCAGTCTTTTTTAATTCAGTTATAAATCAAACAGCTATGGACAGGGGACTTTAAATTCGTAGGCTAAAAGTAGCTGTCCTTAATTCTTAAACTTAATTTCCAGATTTGTATTTTAAGAAAAATTCTTACCTTTATTTTTACATGAAGAATTTCTTTCAATCTTCAAATTATTCTCATACACACTATTTCAGACAATTTCTGAGTAAACGTGCACTTGCAGAGTTTTAGAGCAGTACTGTCTGTATGTTATGTATTTACACAAAGTCTATCTCCCTTCTCTGGGGAAGGAAGAAAAATTCCCACAGGTACTGTCATTTGCTGGTTGAGTCACTAAAACACATTATCAGGAGCCATCACTATAAGAACCAGCATAGATAAAGGTTCCATTAAAATGTAGTTTAGTTTAGGGTTTAAGAATTGAGAATAAATGGGGACAGCGAGGTGTACCATTCCTCTGTTAGGCATTTTTGTCTCCGTAGTGATCTGCTAATTAGTGGTGGGACAGGTTAGCCTTCAGGGTACCTAATTGGTGGCTCTGTTGGCCTTGCTAGGCTGCATGAGTCCGAAACAGCAGTAGAGCTGGGCTTTGTCACACAGTTCCATACCGCTTCCCCAAAGTCACATTTTTGTTGAGGAAAGAAGAACCAGCAATATTTTTCCTGTACATGCAGTCAGGGTAATAGAAGATTCATATGGTTTATTTTATGTTTTCTCTAAGCAGTAACTAATGTCTATGTATTTTGCTTCTAAAATATATCCCTATGAACGCATGCACAGGCAATTAAGTCTGTTCTGTTAGACTGTTACACCGTCTTTGTCACGTTTCATGATTTAGCTGCACCTTTGGCCCTTCCTAATGTGCCTGCCTTTGCTTAAGTGTGAGACACCTATCTAACACCTTCCTCTGGCTGGAATCCTGCAATTCTTTCATTTCCAAGCCACTTCCTAGGCTGCAGGATGCTTGTAAACAGCCTGTCAGTACTCCAGCTATCTTCTCTTTAGCACAGCACTTGAAAAGTGCCTTTTTTCTAGGGAATGAATAAGGGCTATTTTAACGGTATCCAGCAGCTAAACAAGTGTGTTAAAACAAATGTACTCATTTAGAACAAAGGCTTCTCAGAGATTGTGAATCATTAAAGCAGACTATACTAATGTGCATTTTGTGTGTGCTGTACTACCCAATCTCAGTATTTTGTAACTGTCTAATCCCTTGATTTACAAGTTCTCTGCGTGGATTCTGGAAATATGTCACTGTCTTTTATTTGCCTTTTGTCATTTTATAGTATGATAGTTTGGTTTTTTTAAATAGACAAAGTCCTATAATTTGCTATTATCTTCTCCTTAGTGAGTCACTATACATGAGTATGAAGGCATCTAAGTCTAAAACTAACATTTCTGTATCACAAGACTTCTGTTCCAGTGATACACAAAAATAGATACATGACTTTTGTGGGAAAATATTCTTCCCCTGTTCATTTAAAAGAAAGATTTTTCAAAGACTGTAGGAAGACATCTTCTCAAGTTTACACTGTCTTCCATTTCTGCACTTTCATCTTGCAGCTCACAAGTCAATGGCTGTGTATGATCTCTTGATACTCGTTTAGTTTTTTAACTGACCTTCACTGCTGTGCTTTTCAGTAGTGACAGCTTTCACTGTAGTTGCTTTCTGAATACATTGCTGAGGCAGAGGTCTCCTTATGTTACAGACATATTTTAATTTGGAAAAAAAAAACAAAACAAAACAAAAAAAACAGTCACCACCAAAAAAATCTCCCATACACACCCCACATACCCACTACCACCAAAAAAACTTTACTGAGCAAGAGCCTTTCTTTTGCTTTACTTTTGTGGTTTTAATAGAAATAAGGATTATATTTTTTTTCCCCAACAGCCACCTATGTGTGCATGCCACTCACATTTGCTTTCCCTCTCTCCAAAGGAAATAGATTATCCATTAACAAATGTCTCGCAGCATTAGTGTGTGAAATCTTCAGCTATGAGTCATACAAGTCCTTTGTGCCACTCTCTGAAGTCCTTAGTTTAAAACTACAGCAGATTCTTAAATATCTGCACTATTGCAAAATCATGTCTCCTGGGGCTCTTCTTTCCTACTTGCTGTCCATTCGTTATCATTTTGCTTGCCTGTTTGTTTTATAGCCCTTTCTTGCTTCCCTTGGGCATTTCTCTTGTAGCTGAACTGCCGCCTTTGTCTTGTTTCCAGGCAGAAATCTAGGCAAAACAAAACTTTGCCAACTTGAGCTGGCTCTCTGTCGTTATTTATGTTCGGGTAACTAGAGGGCAAGTTTCTAGCCATGCCTGTCTTTTGGAGTTAACAAGTGGAGACATTTAGTTCTGCGAGACATGCATTACCTTTTAAAAATGCCACTATTATGTGCACATCCACGGATGATCTTGTGCCTGGAGGTTTCCCTCTTTTGCTTAAATTTGTATAAAAAAATCAGAAGCAGCTTCTCTGAATAGATCTTCCAAGTGTACCAACGACCTGTAGTCATTGTAAAATTACTGTAAAGTCTTCAGAACAATGCAGGGTATTTTCTACCTCGGAGCCCTGTGTATCCCTTCTGTCCCTCCACAACTCTCCAATTTTTCTTTGCCCCTTTCTTTAGTCTCACTTTCAGTAACTGGGAAAGAGCTCTGGGAAAAAAGGTAGATGAGAAAAAAAGAACTTGAGAAATAAAAAGAAAGAACACAAGGGGGAATGCTCTTTTCTCACTTTTTTGTCCCCTCTTCATACAGTGACAATGTATGCTTTTGTCATAAAGGGGTGGAGGACAAGGGACATGTTTAAAGGGCCTTAAAATTGAATTAGGCTGATTCTCTTAAAGATAATTAGTTGTTTGAAGGGAAGAGCACTCTAGGTGCGTGTTTTTTTTCTTCCTCTCCATGATCACAAATCATGAATGAAAACATAATTTAATTGTAACTTTCTACATGTCTGGTTTTCTTTTTGAAGTACCTCCTAATAACTGTGGTGAAGCGTGTTGTAAATTTCTAGTGCATGACTCATTTCAAGTTTGTAATGTGTTTCCATGCTTGAAATAAAAATCTTCAAGCACCATCTGCTGTTTGAAATCAGCTACTGTGCATTTCCTCCGTATTTGCTAGAAGTGTTAGTAGCTTCCTGGCATTTCCAGGTATTAAGAGCACTGTAGCCTTTTAATCTTGGAAGAAGTGAAAACATGTTTGCGTGTGCCTGCTTGTATAAGCTTTTAAAATTTTCAGTATTACCTTTTATGTCAGGACCTGTGTTATGAAATTTTCATAAAGCATTTTCCTGTAGGGATTTTTTTATTTAGAAAGATACAAGTCTAGTGTACACAATACAAATATCTACAGTAGAATTGGGAATAAGGCAAAAATCTAACTCTATCCTCATCTTCCTTTAGGTGGCAGATAATGGAAAACCTCCGTTGTCATCTTTGACTTACATTGATATTGGAGTTATTGAGGAAAGCATTTATTCTCCAGCAATTCTGCCTCTAGAAATCTTTATCACAGCCTTTGGGGAAGAATATTCAGGTGGTGTCATTGGAAAAATTCATGCAACCGATCAAGATGTTTATGATACTTTGACGTACAGCCTCGACCCCAAAATGGAATCCTTGTTCTCTGTGTCCAGTACTGGCGGCAAACTAATTGCACATAAAAAGTTAGACGTAGGACAGTACCTCCTAAACGTCACCGTTACAGATGGGAAATTTACAACCGCAGCTGACATTACTGTACACATCAGACAAATCACTCAAGATTTACTGAATCACAGCATTGCAATACGCTTTGCAAACCTTGCCCCCGAAGAATTCATCGGCGACTACTGGCGCAATTTCCAGAGAGCTTTAAGAAACATCTTGGGTGTGAGGAGAAATGACATCCAGATTGTTAGTTTGCAGCCTTCTGATCCTCCTTCAAATCTTGATGTCCTCCTGAATATTGAAAAGTCTGGTAACTCTCAGCACCCAATGAGAGTTCTGCTCCACAAGATAAACTCAACTGTGCCTGACCTAGAGGAGATTTTAGGTGTCCGGATAATTGATGTTTTCCATAAGCTTTGCGCAGGCCTGGATTGCCCTTTGAAATTTTGTGAAGAAAAAGTAACAGTGGATGAGAACATCATGTCAACCCACAGCACAGCCAGGTTGAGTTTTGTCACTCCCCGTCATCATAGGACAGCAGTTTGTCTTTGTAAAGGTAAGAAAAGCAGTAAGGAAAACTGTATCCTTGGAAAAGATTGTTCTCATTTTGAACAGCCATAATCCACAGGGGAAAATTTATATTACAGGACAAGATTAAGAATGTCCTGTAACCCTCACTGCCTAATCTTACTCAGAGTAAGGAGTAATTCCTTCTTGTCTCATTATCTCACTTGTAATAGTTTACATAATATAAGCTTAGGGGGGGGATTTTTTTTATTTTTATATAGTTGCACCTTCATTTTCCATCTTATGAAAGAAGTTCCTTTTTTTGTTGCCTGTTTTAAATTCCCAACCATTTTCAGTCTTGTATGCATGAAGGTAAGTTCTTGCAAAGTACCTGGATACTTCCTGGTTTCTGCTTAGAGGAATAGCCCAAATGGCTTCCATACTTGGCTGGAAATGATAGGGTGAACTGGGAAATTAATATTAAGTTACATATAAGTATACAGATTTATAACAGAAGATTCATTTGGTTTTAGCTCTGAGGAAAAAAACATTACTTTTAAAAATCATGACTTAATATTGCTAAGTGAACTTGCACATCTTAAGTAAAAATTTAAAGCTCGTTCCTTTTCCGTCTGAAACACAGACACACTCTTCTGCTCTCCCCAACCCACTCTGTCCATGTTGAATATCTACTTTTTTTTTTAATGGTGTGTGATAGTAATGGGAAACCATAAACCACAAACTGCAAAAACACTTTCCAAATTTTACCAATTTAATTGAGTAATCAAGATAACTAAGAACATCAGCCACTATATATGCCATCTAGTCTGTGTTTGGGCCAGTGTTGTCTCATAACTGTTACTTCACTTCCTTGTCTGATAGTTAGGAACATCATTTGGGTTGCTTTCAGCTACTGTAGTTAAGTGTTCCTTTTCAGAAAACATCATTACCACCAACAGAAGAGAAATAATGTATTTTGATTTACAGAAGGGAAATGCCCCCTGGTGAATAGTGTGTGTGAAGGAAACCCATGCCCTGAAGGTAGTGAATGTTTAGGAGATCCAAAGGAAGGAAAATACACCTGTGTTTGCCAAGAGAGCAAAGCTGGACAGTGCCCTGGTAAGAAATTAATTCTCTCTCAAAAAAAAATCTGCTTAAAACCATATTACTTTCCTAACACAAATTTGATTCTAGTCCTGTGTTAACCTCATTTTATGCTTTCCTGTATTCCTAAGCATCAGCTGGCTCTGCTGTCACATTTACTGGGAGCAGCTATGTGAAATATCGTCTCATGGAAAGCGAGAACAAAGAGGAAATGAAGCTGACAATGAGACTTAGAACTTACTCTGCTCATGCAGTTGTTATGTATGCTCGAGGAACAGACTACAGTATCTTAGAGGTATATTAAAATCTCCTAGTGCATATCTCTTTCTCTTTTCTTCTTACCACCTTCTTACTGTATTTTGTGCCAAATGAAAAGATCTCTGAAGAACTGTTGTAATTGAGAATTACCTTCAAGGTAGAGTGTTTTATACATCCAAGCGACATATGTTTTTTTTTAACGTAAAATGAAATAGTGTTCTTTAATGTTTTAAAAATAAGACCAAAAAACCAAAGAAAGTCTACACAATGATGAATTACTGATTTTAAATAATGAATTCAAATTTATTTGCTCATAAGACTCATTAAGTCCATACACAAAAAGTCACTTAAAGCACGAGATAAAAGGTCTTGAAGTATTGTAATCTTTTTATGCTGATCCGTGACTTCTTTACAGGAGGAAAAAGTGTACAAATTATGCATTTTAATTAAAAGAACCATATAGAATGAGTCACAACCACGGTGACTGTTCGGAATACAGTGTTATTAAACTACCTTTTATGAACACCACCATCATCCTGTCTCTTCAGCAAACATAAACTTTTATAGGCATCAGTATTTTATACTCTTCAAGCCTGCAGACCATTTGTTGATGTTGTGGCCTTGCTCCGCAGATTCACCATGGAAGGCTGCAGTATAAATTTGATTGTGGCAGCGGACCTGGGATTGTCTCCGTTCAGAGTATTCAGATTAACGATGGCCAGTGGCATTCAGTATCTCTCGAAGTGGACGGAAATTACGCGCGACTTGTTCTGGATCGGGTGCATACTGCATCTGGTACTGCTCCTGGAACGCTCAGGACACTAAACCTAGATAATCATGTGTTTTTTGGTGGCCATATTCGGCAGCAAGGTGCAAGACACGGTAGAAGTCCTCAGGTTAGCAATGGTTTCAGAGGCTGTATGGATTCTGTTGTACTTAATGGCCAAGAGCTGCCCCTAAACAGTAAGCCACGAAATTATGCACACATGGAAGAATCTGTAGATGTGACTCCTGGATGCTTACTGACTGCCACAGAAGGTTGTTCAAGCAGCCCGTGTCAGAATGGAGGCATCTGCAACGCGCTGTCAAATGGAGGTAAGCTGTGCTACATTCTTCTGTGCTAAGTTTTCAAAACTGCTTTTCCTCTTCCCTGCCTTGAAGGACTAAAGAACTTTGTGAATAATTCTCACTTTCCCAGAGAGTTGTAGAAGGCTGGTTGTTGAGCAGGTAGGCAGCCTGTGTCTGCCTGTGTTTTAGACGCAGTTCCTTGGGGTATGAAATAGGAAAAGCCCATCAGATATAGTGGGGTCTTCTTTATTTGCTCACAATACTCATTAAGTCCATACAGAAAAAGTCACTTATCACAAAAGTCACAATCTTCTGTGTCAACATCTGAGGTCTGTCCTCTGAACTGCCTACTTCAGAATCTTCCTTTAAAAATTCTGAAATTGATGTGGCAGGCTCGAGTTTTGCGAGAGAAATGGAAGTTACCTTTCAATCAGATTCAAAACAAACCTTACTGTTAGACTTCCCTTCATCTTTTGATAAAAATATTTCTATTTCTTCCCATCCTGCCTCTCTCTGAGCAGGTAGGTGGGCAGAGAGAATTTTATCTTAAATCCGTAAGTGGACAGGGAGGATTTTATCTTAAATCCAGTTAAGCCATGTGTGTCTTTCAGAAAGACTGTATCTGTTTTCAGGTTACTACTGCAAGTGTGCGCCTTTGTTTATGGGAACTCACTGCGACGTAAGTGTCAACCCATGTGCTTCCAACCCCTGCCTTTATGGTGGTACTTGCATCCCGGTCAGTGATGATTTTATCTGCCAGTGCCGAGGACAATATACAGGCCAAAGGTATGTTGGTGTGGTTTATTGTACCAATTAAACCCCTTAGAGAATAGGCTGTAAATGTAACACTTCCTCTGTTTTCTTTTTTATCTGTTTCCTACTTAAAGCTCAGACTTTGAAACCCACTGGAGTTAGCTGAAGTTAATGCCAGCCCCTATCTTACAGCCCTAATTCCCACACTACATGCTCGTTTGCCGTAAGGTAATGGTTCATTCATGTGCCTTTTTTTTCCCCCCTTCTGTTTTTTCGGCTGTGCAGGTGCCAGCTGGGTCCATATTGCAAAGACAATCCTTGTAAGAACAGTGGCAAGTGTATTGACAGTTTGGATGGACCTGTTTGTGAGTGTGAAGCAGGCTTTCGTGGAGAAAGGTAGGTAGTGTTCCACACGTATTGAATTTTTAACAGTATTACTTAACGGTTAAGAGATCAAACTGGTTGAAATCTGTCACGTTGATAAAATAGGAAATTGCCTGGTAGGGTACTCTAGGTGTTCCTGCTCTGGCCAAGGGGGTTGGACTAGATGACCTCTGAAGGTCTCTTCCATGCTGAATCTGTGTACAATACTGTATCTTCAATATATCTAGAACTGCTGAGAACAGGGAGACTACAGCAAAGACTACTGATGTAAACTAACCATCATTGCTCTGCTGTTTCTGGTAGGTGCCTGACTGATGTGGATGAATGTGTAGAAAACCCGTGTCTTAACGGTGCCCTCTGTGAGAATACTTATGGTTCCTATCACTGCAACTGTAGCCGTGGATTTGGAGGAAAACACTGCACAGACATGGTTCTTAACAAATATGTTTCAACGTCTTGGAACATTAGCTTAGCCGAAGTGATTGGAATTATTGTTTTCATCGCAGGAATATTCTTATTAGTTGTAATTTTTGTTGTTTGCCGCAAAGTGGTCAGTAGAAAGAAAAAGCACCAGCCAGAACCTGAAGACAAGCAACTGGGAGCTACAACAGCTTTCTTACAAAGACCTTATTTTGATGCAAAATTGAATAAGAACGTTTATTCTGACATCCCACCGCAGGTTCCTGTTCGTCCCATTTCGTACACTCCAAGCATTCCAAGCGACTCCAGGAACAATCTTGATAGGAATTCTTTTGAGGGGTCTGCTATCCCCGAGCACCCAGAGTTTAGTACTTTTAACCCAGATTCTGTACATGGTCACCGGAAAGCTGTAGCTGTTTGCAGCGTAGCACCAAATTTGCCACCTCCACCTCCCTCCAACCCTCCTTCCGACAGTGATTCAATACAGAAACCCAGCTGGGATTTTGACTATGACAGTAAGAAATGTTCTTATTTTATTACCTTTCTGATAAAGGTGTGTGCTGGTACAATTTTAATATGAGTGCAAAGTCTCTGTCTATGCCTGTCAGGGTACAAAAAGCATTAGGACTTCACTGGGGTGTGAGTCTGCTCGGGCTTCGTGCTCTGTCAAAGTTTTGTAAAAATATGTAGAACTCAGCCTTAAATTTTATTAACTCCTAATAATCTCTTTATTGTCTCACTTGAAACCTTTTCTTTCAGCTAAAGTAGTAGATCTTGACCCCTGCCTTGCAAAAAAGCCTCTGGATGAAAAGAACTCCCATCCTTACAGTGCTAGAGAAAGCATGTCTGAGGTCCAGTCTCTCAGCTCCTTCCAGTCTGAATCATGTGATGACAATGGTATGTAAACTGCAATCACTCTGTACTGCTGCTTGCATTCATTTGTTCTGTCTTTGCATCTGTATCTTAGTCTCAATAGGACTCACATATTTCGAATATATATTAAATAGTGGCTTATTTAATATATATCTGTATTTACTTAGGTTAATACCCAGATATGTTAATTTTTTTAAAGTATTTTGCCTGTCTTACACCTCATGTTACTTACTTTGCCTTAAAATTATATATAAAATTATTTCACTGCAAGAATATTAACAGTGGAAATGCAGCACAAGGTGTTCAGGGCCTTGTGTTTAAAAGGTGTTAAAAGTGTGTTCAAATTTGAGAAACTCTTCTATTCACCTTATACAAGAATGCAGTGAATTTAAAAAACGGCCTCTGTGCAAATACAACTTTTCGCTTTTGACATTCAGCTCTCAGTAAAAAGCTTTCTGGTGTTACAGTTTCATTTGTTTCCTTCTCTTTTTCTTGCTGCGACCTCAGCTCCCATATGGATCAGATCAGTTCTGAGTGAGAGCAGAGTTTAAGGGACTGCTTGTAAGTTTGATTACTTTAGTAATGAAGGAAGCTGCACAAAAAGGAATTTTGTTACAGTAGAACAGTGTGTTTGGCTTTCACCATGATTAGAATGAATTTATTTAAAAAAAAAATCATACAATGGAAAAAGCTAATATAAAAATACAAATTTTGAGCAAAACTCCAGTCCATCAAAATATAATCAGCATACATATTTGTGGGTTTTATTATTATTAATTGGAAGGCGTTTACTTTTCCATTGTGATGACAGATGCTTTTTACAGTTGATATGAATGCATCTGTGTATTCACAAACATTTCAGACTGATTGGACAAAGCTACAGTTGTCTCATAACTTAATTCACTAAGTTAAGGTGTTTTGCCTCTTTATTCCAATTTCTGCTTTTGTCTCTGTATGGTAAAAAAGAATTTGAAATTCCTTTAGCTTAGGAATAAAGAACATTCTGCTTCTCAGCGAAGTAGAGTGGTTTGTTCTTAACAGCATGAAAAGAAAGATCTGTGTTAATGCTTGGTGAAAGTAAAATGGTATGCATACAGCGCCCATCATTTGATCAATAGGCCTGGTACCAGCTTTCAGCTTTTTTCCTGTGGTGTTAAGTGTTGTGCAGTACATGCTCTTCTCCCCTTCTCTGCATCCCATACATTTCACCTGTTCTTGCTGACATTTCTTGTCATGTATTGATTACTCATTAATACATCATTTTAACAAAAATAGCTGTAGCATCATAGATATTGTTCCTTCCTTGGTTTTGGTAGATTCTGAATTTCTTAGTTTGAAATTTAATCCCTGAGCCATGCAAATAAATTGCATGTGCTTACCTCACTCTACCCTATGAGAGTAAATCCTTCTCCCTTCCAAAAGTGTCTTGGGAACCAAGGAAGACATAAAAAATACACCAGTTTTGGTTGTTTTTAAATAAGAATGTCACAACCTCACAACCTGAATTTGTTATTCTTACTGTGATACCGGTGTTCGCACACAACCTAAGTACATCAGCAACAGAAGTTTTCAGTAGATATTTTTCATATTCTATTGTTTTAGTTCACTTTGGTGAAAATTTCTTCCCCTGGTCTTCCATGGCGGGGGGCGAGGGGGAGAGGTATGAGGTTTGCAGTCTGGAAGGGGAAGCCTAATGCAATACTCCTTAATTTGACCAACACAAGCCTTTAGAAAAGCCTAGTTTATTGCTGCCCAGATGATGGTACATTTAAGGCAAGATTTCAGAAATTCTAACACAACTGAAGCAACTTAGTGCTCATGCAGAATTTGCTTCAGGAACAGTTACAAGTACTTTTCCATGTTTATCAAGAATAAAATTCAGGTTTAGAGATGTATTTTATGCATTATATGGAACTGCTTTCTAGTTCGTAAATGTATATGTACACCTTGTGTACATATGTTTAGGCATACCTTGATCTATAAAATAGTAAATGAACTGCAATTTTACTGTGGTTTTTGTATTTCTATATGATGTTTAAAGTGATACTAACTATAGGTTTGTTTTAATTTGCTCCTTTTATACCTTTTACAAGCTTCCGTAGTGACTGTAATACACCTTGTCAATGCTGTTGTTGACTCGGTGGAAAAAGAAGGTATATACAAGTTTTCATATTTATTTACTGCTTTGGCAGAATAATGCACGTTTGTCTTCTAGTAATGTAGCCCTAGCAGATGGGAGTTATAAAATATTATTTACTTGGAGTTTTGATAAGTTTTAGCAAATAATATATTTATATTGTATATCTGTCGATATTTTCATGTGTATGCTGTTGCTACCCTACGGACAGGTTTGCAAGTGTGATTTCTTGGGAAAAAATTTATTGGCGTAAAAAGATCTTGGTGCATGCTCTCCTGAAAATATTCACACTAAAGCTCCCAGCAGAATTAAGACAGCATCAAAGGCAATTATATATACACTACTGTGGATGAAAAAGCAGCAGCCCCTGCTTCCTGTTCTTTCCCACCCACATCTGTTGGCACCTTGTCCAGCTGAGCAGAATGGGAGTAGTCTGATATCCATACTCCCTTAGATCAATCTGTCTCTTTAGCAGAAAAATCAGATTCCTAGTACATAGGCATACACACCCGTCAGTGTAAGTAGTTACTTACTGATTTAAGGCCAACTAGCATCTAAAAGGCATGTTTGGGTGTATGTATATACACACACATATATTTTAGTGTGTTTGTAGTATGTATTTGGAAGTTAGAGGAGAAGCAGACATTTTCAGTGGAATTTTATTTCTTTTCTGCTAACATTTAAGAACTGACCATTCTGGAAAACACAAACTCTTTAAAAAAATAATAGTGGTAATAAAGGTGCCAGTGAGTATATACAGATGCTAACTGTTAATTGACTTTAAGGATTTGTAAGTCCTGGTAATGTGCAAGTGAATAATTCCATGACCATGAGCCTGCAGAGGTTACTTCTGAAATAACATCCACAGTATGTGTTTACTATTTCTTAAAGCCATTTTAAGAACATAACAAGCCAAAGAGAATCTTCAGCTACTTAATTAATTTTATTTTAAGTGCATCCTGTCTAATGAATGGAGACACACAAAGAAGTAGACAATGCAAAGACTTCTAACTAACACAAGAGTATTTAATGAATGTGTACCTATAGACCATAGTCCTCAGTGCTAAAAAAATGTAATGCGCTGTGCTCACAAAAGGGAAAATTGTAAGACTTCTAGAAGAGGCAAAATCTATCAGGGGAAATATTTAATAATTTACTCAGGTTTTCTCTAAGATTTTAATTGGTAGAAAAAAAGAAATATGGATGTAGTTCTCAAGTCAAAGTTGAATGTATTGCTTGGTGGTTTAGTGTCACTGTAAGATAAATATTTTATGCATTACAGAATATTTGTAGAGAGATTAAAGATGGCCTGCTCAGCTACTTCTTAACACTGGGAAGTTTCTACCCTTAAGCATTCCTTTAAGAGCATCTTAGGTAGAGTTCTGCTCTTGAACACCCTCGAGGGTGCCAGTTTGAGCAGCAGAGATCCTTGGTCAGGTTCTGGGACAAGTGGTCTTTTCCTTTAGTCTCCCCAAGTGGTTCTGTCCGACAGGTGTCCTGGAAGCATGAACTGTAGCTAGTCTCATCCGAGGGCAGTTGTAGGCCTGTGTTCTCTGCACTGCTCCTCAGGGAAGGTTGTAACTCCGTGCAAATCAACAATGCAGAATGCAAGAGGAAATACAGCTGCAGTCTAGCAGACTGTCACCTAGAAAGATGGGCACATCAGGTTCTAGTTTGTGTTTCAGATTAAAGGGTCTTTGTCTCAGAAAGAGGACAGGACCAAGATCTCCCCATTCCTTAGTTAAAGTGCCACATTCTGCCTATTGGCTTTAGTTTTGCGCCCAGTTTCCCTAGAAAAATGAAGAAGTCTTCTTCTAAGTAGACTAGTGGTTTAAAAGTTTCAGATCTCAAAGTGGTATCATCTTTAGTGTGGGCAGTATTTTTCTTGTGTGGGTTAGACAAGCTAAAAAAAAAAGGGACCTCCTACCAAGACTCGACCTCTGTCCCTCCAGTCTTCCAAGAATAGATAACAGTACCGATTCTCAGGATAAGATAGGATAATAGGATAGGCATCACCCATCCTTACAGACCTGATATGGAGATGTAGGTTCCTGAAGAGACACAGGTTTAATATTTGTCAGTTAACACAGGACAGTTCTCTGCTGAGCGTGAGTTGTTGGGATGGCTGCACAAATGGAGGAGGGTATCTGGAAGCTAGATAGCAGAGGGAGAGTTCCCTTCTTTGTATGAGACACTTGAAAGTGTAAGTCCTCATAGATGCAGCCCTATATGGAAAAACAAAGGGGAATACCAGGAAAGAGAAAGTTTCAGATCAAGTCTTGTTACCTTTTTTAGCAGAAGTCCTAAATCTACAGATAGAGGATTTCAGCAAACTAGAGGCTGTAGATTTTGCCACTACACAGCCATGTCCCACGTGGGCTGTACGTTAACTCAGTAGCTATTCTGCTGTTCAAGTCTAACATAGAAGCGGCCTAGGAGAAAAAAAAAAAGGCCAACTTTAGTACTGCTAAGTAAACTGGACAGAAGCAGCATGAACATCATAGTGACAGTCATTGTTTATCTTCACATTGGTTCTGCTATTTGATTCCTAACTACAGATGTTTTCTCCTTTTTCTTCTCATTCTGCCACCTAAAGAATCTTTTCCTGTTCCTGACCTCAGCAATTCAAGAGGTGACTTCTGCATGCAGTTCATTGATGTTCACCAAAGTATTTCTGTTAATACTTGGTTTTAACACAGACTTACTATCAGTTGCTTGCTGTGCATTTGTCTGCAGTGATTATTCTTTACTAGATTTGCACCTTATTACAATTATGTATTATTTTCCTTTTTGGCGTTCAGATGAGAAAAACTATTTTTTAATGAGATTAGGCTTCCATCTAGTTTCCAGCACATGTATACAAACTTATTCAAGGGGAGTTTGCAAAGAGGATGAAGTTTGTTCACTTATGCATGATTAAGCTTGACTTTTTTCCCTGTTTTGTTCTTGTATTTGAACGTGGTATGTCGTTACTAATAGTCAAAGGTGTGGCAGTTACTGTAGAGCTAACAGCATTTTGTGAAATCCACTTCACAATTCAGTTAGGCGGTAAAGTCGCTTTAAGTGGTCTGAATACTTTACCAATTAGAAACTGTTTCTTTTATGTAAGAAAAGCATGGTTTATACGTGCTAAATACATTCTTAAGGAAAACAGGCAGCTGTTACCACCATAACTGTAATTATTTAAAAACAATTAAGAATTTAGCTGCACCAGGGAGGCTGTTGGCTCTTTGCTATGCAGTGAACAATTCTATACCATTATGTATTGTGACAGCATATTCCATAGGTGACCTACAGCTCTTCCATGTTAGGTGAGATGTCTGAGAATATTTCAAAGTTCAAGTGTGAATGACGCAAATTCTAATGCATGGCATAATGTAAAGTTGTGTTGTGTTCAATGTCTTTTGTGGAACCGGGGCAAAGTGCTCTTGAATTAACAAGTAGCGTCCTAATCACAGTGATTGCATTGCCTTAATACGTGTGTTGACTTCTCTGGTCAGACTGACTTGAAGACAAGATACTCATACTACTTTTCTTTAAATAAATTAACTTTTCAGGTTATCACTGGGATACGTCAGACTGGATGCCAAGTGTTCAGTTGCCAGGTATTCAAGAGTATCCAAATTACGAAGTGGTTGAGGAGTCAGCTCCCCTCTACACGGATCCAAACGCCATCGATACAGACTATTACCCTGGCGGTTATGACATAGAAAGTGATTTTCCACCTCCACCTGATGACTTCCCTGCACCTGATGAGCTTCCACCATTACCACCAGAATACAGCGACCAGTTTGAGTCAATACAGCCACCCAGAGACATGCCAGCTGTAGGTAGCTTGGGTTCTTCTGCAAGAAGCAGGCAGAGATTTAACCTTAACCAGTACCTTCCCCATCACTACCCTGCAGACATGTCAGAACCTCAGACCACAACCAGTGGTGTCAACAGCGGTTACAGAGAACCTTATGCTCCTTACACATTAGGGTACAATAGAGACTTTGAAGCACCCACTGTAGACAACATGTCCATGTCTGTGTATGCTTCCACAGCTTCATGCTCTGATGTGTCAGCGTGCTGTGAAGTGGAGTCTGAAGTCATGATGAGTGACTATGAGAGTGGAGACGACGGTCATTTCGAAGATGTGAAAAATCCTCCACTCGATTCCCAGCAACATACAGAAGTCTGACACACTCAACAAAAGTGCCTGGACTCTAACAAACTTTATCAAATCTAGAACAACCTTCAAGAGCTTTTTTAATTTTCTTTTTATTTTCCCCAGCCACAGTGAATGCTTTTGTTTCAGTGAGCTAAACTGGCATGGCAGCATTGGATCATACAGTTCATTTCACTAAATCAGCCTGTCTCCATTTCCTGACCTACTGCAATCAGACAGTTTCAAGATTTCCATGGGCTGTGCCATTTCTGAACATCCTTTTTGTACTTACGTTGTCTATGTTAAAAAAAAAATCACATACCACTTCATGTTAGCATGATGCATATATTTATATAGCTCTAATGCAATTAATTTTCTCCTACTTTGTAAATTTTATGTACAGTTTTGATTTTAACAGTTTTAACTAGATTTTGTAGATATTTTGTGAATTTGTTTTCCACTGAGACTAGTGGTGTTAGTGTGCCATTAAAAACTAGCACCCTGACTTTATTATAATCAGGGCATCACTGTATGTATTTCCTCAGAAAAATAAGGTTTTGACATTTCATGATTAAAAAAAAATCACCATTCACACAATTCCAATTGTACATAGGTTGGTTAGCTCTGATATTTTTCTGGGTCAGCTACATGGAAATGTCTTAAATGGGTTGCTGTATTTTAGAACTGTAAACATTTTTTCCCTTCTTGGAAAGTGTGTTGGGGACCCTCTACATACCCGTTTAGAATCAAAACCACCATGACACAGTTTTTATAGTGTCTGTATATTTGTGATCCAATGGTCTTGTAAAGGTTTTTACTGAAAATTACCATTAGCCAGTCTTTCTTACTGACAATAAATTATTAATAAAATACTTTAGCTTTGCTCTGTGTATCTCTATTATATAATATACAATTGACAAAGCATTCAGTGCAGCATTTTTAAGTCTGTATGTGTTTTGTACTGTGTTACGTTACTCGCTCCAAGCAACACATTTTCCTCTCCTCAGAAATCCAACCGCAGCTATGTTAGAGATGCTCACTAGATGGCAGTGTGTGTCTACTTAATGGTGTTCTTAAAAGTAATCGGGCCAGTATGAATAAAGATTGATGGGTATCAAACTTCAGTAGCCTTCTCGGTAGTTTGCATTTTTCTTTAAACTTCTGTCATCAGCTATGTAAATTACTGAGTATTTTTTTTCTGAAGTCCCAAAAACATACAGAGAAATAATCCCAACCTCTTTAAAGCTGTTTATTCCTTTCTTAATCACCTGAATATTCTTTTCATTAATAGTTGTCCCTTGACTGTGCACTTCCATGCTGAAATTCCTGTGCTCATTTCAGAGTTTGTGATAAACACATTGGGGGGTTAATGTCATTATATTTCAGCTGCAGTTTGTTGCATTAAAGTTCACACTAGAAGTTTACCTGGAAGAAGTCACCACAGGATGTCGTTCACCTCTGTAGTATTCAGCTGCTCTTCTGACTAGAAGAGAGCAAAGCCTCTAACAGTTCTCCAGCATAAATTTTCCCTGATGCTAAGCTAAAGGAATAACTGTCTTCCATGGGAACACTTTGTAAGCTCAGAACAGATTTCCTAGCACATCAGTGAATTTTTAATATACCCTAGAACCCTTTCAGCTCCATCTGCATTTTTGTCCTACTGTCTCAAAATTCTGTAGCCTGGAAAGGTACAGTATTGGAGCCTCTCAGGCATGAGAGCTAAGTCTAATCCTTCCAACATCTAGGGGAACAGGGTATTGGATTTGTTTTTGAAGTGCTATTTATGCAGAAAATAGTACAAAGTCCCAGCCTGGCAGCTGTGTAAGAGTTGCATCAAGGATGCAGTTGATAAGGACTCCCAGGAAAGAGGAAAGCCTGCCCTACAAATATATTTTCATAAGTTATTCCTTTACAGCAGAAAGGTCTGAAAACAGATCTTTAAAATTGAGAAGCGTGAGACAGGAATATCAACCCTTAACTGTACTTCTATTCATAGTACTGTGAAAGTATCAGAACATCCCTTTTTTCCCCTTTCCTTTCTCTTCACAAGAACTGTGCTGCTAGGCAGCAGCATGCAACACCCAGTTTATACTTCACAGCAGAAGACAAGAGGGCATGGTAGCAGTCACAGAAATAACAGGCATCTGTTATCCATCTCCACAACTTTGCAGTTGGTGAGTTAAGCAAGACCGTGTTAAACAAATGCTCCCATTGTAGAAGTACCAGGAGCTATTATCACTTAATAAGTGCAATCAAACCCATTTTCCCACACTTAACAATATACAAGACCAAGCTGGTGACATTTTTAACCCCGTTAAAGCACCAGTACAGCAGAGCATTGCTGTTTGACTCAACAGTCATCCAAGACATTCAAAAGCATTGGCTAGATGATTTATTTTATGAGCCAAATATATTAAAATAGGGAATTGCAGTGACATCATGCACTGAGGTACTCATAGTTAGTTAATATGTTTTACCTAGCACCTTACACAAATTTTTAAGTGGCTAAAGATAAATCCAAACTTCATCTCTCAGTTTTCCAGTAGTTAGCATATCCATACTGCAAGGTCTTAAAGCAATACCCAGAATCACAGAACAGTTGAGGTCGGAAGGCAACTCTTGGCTGCCTCCAAGGGTGGGGACTAAAAACCTCTCTGGGCAACCTATTGCAGTGTTCATCCGTCCTCACAAGTAAGGTTTATGTTCAGATTAGTTTCACCTGTTTCAGTTTGTGCCCTGCCACGGAGCAGGACAAGGGCCTGTTTCTGTCTTTGTTACATCTTTAGATATTTATAAACATTAAAGTTCCCCACTGAGCCTTTTCCATACTGAACAGTCTCAGTTCTCTCAGCCTCCCATATGAAAGGGACTCCAGTTCTTCCATCATCTTACAGGCTCTTTGCTGGAATCCACTTAACTCCCTGTCTGTCTGGTACAGGACAATGTGGAGGTGACTTTTTTTTTTTAAATACTTAGGAACTAGTAGAATTTAAAAACTTTACTGAGCAGATTTGAGTCACACTCAGTGCTGTTCTGTCCAATCTACATTTTATTTGGAGCGTATGAAGTGTCACTTTGCCTTGGAGCAGAGAACAAACTGCAATTCTACCCAATTAATAGTATTTGATGTAGAAATAACAGACAATCCTATAAAACTTATTTCAGTCAATATTTAACACCCACACCTGCTCTGAGGACTCCAGGACAGAGGCATACACTTACAAGAAGGAGCACGACCAGAGTACCAAGTTTCAGCCCCTCCTCCAGGGATATTTACTCGGATTGGTTTTCCACTACTCCCTACTCATTGCCTCCACAAAGCACACAAGTGTACGTAGAGTCCCTGCACTGCCCAAGGGATACAAACTGAATGCACTCAAGCCAAAGAAGGTATTAAATCAGTCTCTGTGAGACACAACACAAGATCCACCCTTTTGTGGGGTAGAGGAGGAAGCGGGAACGCACCCACCTCCCCCTTGAATCCGTCTGTAAAGCCCACGAGGACAGTTGCAGTCCGTGCTCCGTCAGGGGTCACGGCAGACACCAGTCGAAACGTGTGAGCTAAAAAGCTCGCACATGCTAAAAGCCCACACAAACCTTCGTAAAACAACATTAAAAGGGAAGTCCTCATTAAACCCGAGCACACTGAAGCAGACGTAAGTTTTGGCATTACTCATTCTTCCACAGCTGGAGGGGGGGAAATCAAAGCAGCACAGCACAATACCCAGTACAGCTGCGAAGCGGGAAAATGAGCTGTTTGCTTTGATCTCAGAGATAAAAGTTTAAGAAAGCTTATTAGGATTATTTTCCCCTCACGTAAAGTAAATAAATTTCTGAACTTGCTGAAAATCAAAAGCTTATTGATTACCAATGCCCACTATCCATTGCTCCATCTGATCCACAGAAGCATTCCAATCATAACACAAATTTAAACCTTCACACAGAAAAACGTTAGGCATTTGCAGCAATCACGCAGGAGTCAAGGTTATCACTAAGAACCTGACCACTAAAGCTGGTCTATCACATTCCTTCTCAGCTGGGCAGGGGAGAGAGAATACAATTAAAGGCTCATTGGTCAAGTTAAGGACAGGGAGATCATTCCCCGGTTACCATCACAGGCAAAAGACGTACGACTTGGGGAAATTATTACCAATCAAATCAGAGCATGACAGTAAGAAATAAATCCAAATCTTACAACACCTTTCCCAGACTCCTTTCTTCCTGGGCTCAGCTTTGGTCCCCTTGTCTCAACCTCCTCCCCTCCAACGGCACAGGGGGACAGGGAATGGGGTTATGGTCAGTCCATCACACACTGTCTCTGCTGCTCCTTCCTCCTCAGGGGAGGATCCTCACACACCGCCCATGCTCCAGCATGGAGTCCCTCCCAAGGGAGACAGTCCTCCACCAACTTCTCCAACATGAGTCCTTCCCATGGGCTGCAGTTCTTCACCAACTGCTCCAGCGTGGGTCCCCTCCACGGGGTGCCGTCCTTCAGGAGCAGCCTGCTCCAGCCTGGGCTCCTCTCTCCATGGATCCACAGCTCCTGCCAGGAGCCTGCTCCCGTGCGGGCTGCCCAGGGGGTCACAGCCTCCTTCTGGCATCCCCCTGCTCTGGCGTGGGGTCCTCCCTGGGCTGCAGGGGGGTCTCTGCTCCCGTGACCCTCCATGGCTGCAGGGCACAGCCAGCCTCACCATGGGCTGCACCATGGGCTGCCAGGGAATCTCTACTCCAGCGCCTGGAGCACCTCCTGCCCCTCCTTTTCCACTGACCTGGGTGTCCTACGAGCTGTTGCCCTCACAATAGTCTCCATTCTCTATCCTGGCTGAAATTGCTCGATTTTGCAGTTGGTTTTCCCCCCAGCTCTCCAAACACATTATCCCAGAGGTGCTACCACTGTTGCTGATGGACTCAGCCTTGGCCAGCAGTGGGTCCATCTTGTAGCCCGCTGGCATTGATTGGGCACACGGGAAGCTTCTAGCAGCTTCTTACAGCAGCCACCCCTGTAACACCCTCCACTACCAAAACCCTGCCGTGCAAACCTAATAAAATTACTATTATAACAAGAGCAGACGGTTCATTTAGATTTATCAGGGCTGAGGCGTATGCCTTTCTAAACTTTTTGCTGCAGATTATCATTTTGCAGTTTCTTATTTCCTCCTAAGTTTGGAGTAGAAGCCTTCAGTGTGAGAAAAAGCATCGAGAAGCCCAATTATGTGAATGAGTCATAGTATCATTAATCCCCAGGGTACCAGTTGGAGAACATGCTAAGCAGGATGAATTGCTTTCAGAGCTTGCATTTAACTTTGAAGAAATACATAGGGAAA
>NW_010224015.1:22313-49013 GCF_000690775.1 Eurypyga helias
TTCTTTTTCCTAATTTCATGTCGTCTTCTAGAGAACTTGAAGCACTGACAGTAATTTATAATATAAAAGTTAAAATGCCTCCTGTTTAAACAATTAATAGTTGATGATGGTCACATAGGAACTTCTGCTTTGAGTTTCTTTGGGGGAAAAAAATACATCAGCTCAGAGAGAAAAAGGCTAAAAATATAATTAGCCTGGTAACTGGATCTTGTCTGTACGCATGGAGCTTTTTTTGTTTTAAGGGAAAACACTCTTCTGTCCCACTGATATTTCACAAACTCACCTCCAAAAAACTTACTTGGGAAGACAAATGCCATTACTCCAAATATCCCTCCATCTCTTCCCGCAGATTTATATGCTGAGCATGATGTCATAGGATACGGAATATCCCTTTGGTTAGTTGGGGTCAGCTGTCCTGGCTGTGTCCCCTCCCCAACTTCTTGTGCACCCCCAGCCCACTCGCTGGTGGGGGGGTGGGAGAAGGCAGAAAGGCCTTGACTCTGTGTCAGCACTGCTCAACAGTTACAAAAACATCCCTGTGTTATCAACAGTTTTTCCAGCAACAAATCCAAACCACAGCCCCATACCAGCTACTGTGAAGAAAATAACTCTATCCCAGGAAAAAACAGCACCCATTGCTTGCTTACTGGCCACCCTAAAAAACCCACAATCAGTATTTTGACCTTATGAGGAAGTTGGCAGACTTAAGATTAAACCACCTCAGTCTTATGAGGGCAGCAGCTCTTTTCCCCTCCACTTCATCAGTTCTGGTTGAGGTTAATAAATCCTGTTGCCAAATCCCTACTAAACAGTCCACAGCCACTTTGCAGATCAGCAAACGTCCCTCCCCTCTTAGCTCTGTAGCACGAGCACGTGGGAGTGATGGCTGAATTTCTATTCCCAGAAGGCAACGGTATTCACACATTGTTAAAACTAGTAGAAAAAAGGTCTTGCATTACAGGGTTGATGTTCAGATCAGACTATACCTGGATTCAGATATTAGGGAGTCACCTCTCAAACAAGGAAAATGTACCAACTATGCTGTATCTTAAATGCCAGAGGTGATTTCCCTGTAACTGGAGTGAAGCATGTTATTTTAAGGAGTCCTGATTTTTAGGGGGTTTTCTCCCTTTTGGCTATAATTAGCCAATTTCCTTGGGAAAAGGCAAAAATATATTTCCCCATATTCATATGTGATTTAGCCACTGTTAGAAACTGGTTTAAATCAATCCAATTTAAGACCCTATACATAAAAGAATGGTCTTCAGTTAAAAAAAAAAAAAGAATAAACACACAAGTGCCCAACTTGGCTGATCTCTCACAACAGAGTTAGAGTCTTGAAGAAAGCTTGTAACAAACAAGTTTTATCTCTCTACAGAGGTGGTATGAAAGGACGCTATAAATATGGAGGGTAGATTGAACAGTTGAGTCCATGCCTGGGGAGTAGTGAACAAGACCAAAAACACCTCATTTCTACACTGTGCTTAAATACTCTTTGCCAGTAAGAATAGCTAAACACATCAACATCCATCAATGGCCAAACACCTACGGATTCTCAGAGATGTGAAAATTCTAATCCCTTGCCATTAATTAAAAAAAAAAAAAAAGACACCAACATGATCTTTGCCTCTGTCTGTCTGGAACGCAAGAACAATTGTGCTCCGTTCTGTTTGGAACAGTTAATTTTGTTTCCCATTAGGTCAGAAAGAACAATCCTTTTGCTTTACTGAATCAAACCCCGTCTATTTAAGTATAAACATGCAAAATGAGATTCATGGTGACCAAAATGAGCAAGGTTTCTGGCACTCAGGAAGCATGAGGAAAAACAGATATCAGATATCATCTTGACAAAATTTGACCCTAATCACAACAAGAAGGAATCCTCTGGTGAACAGAACATTTCAGAGTAATTCACAATTAATATCTTAATCGTTCCACTTTTCCAACATATCATCCATTTACCACACAGTTAACAGTGTAATGCCTTACCTCAAGATGCGTAGGGTACCTATTGTCTCCGTGGTTCCTATTGGTGCTGGTATTTCACGAACAGCCTCATGATGCGCGGCGTCTCACAACTGAAACGGGGTGATGTTAGTTAGAGGAGGACATTTGACTATAAGGGGCAATAAGGGGTGTTGGAGTTAAGTTAGACAATTTTTGGAAGGTTAGCTGTCAGATAAGGTTAGGTGACAGAGTGAAAAATTATATTAGGGTAGCTAGATCTGTTTGAAGACCATATAAGGGACTAGCAGACATTGTGTAAGAAACCAGTGAAGCAAGCATCTGCCTCCGAGAAGCAGGATATGAAACTCGACCAACAGTGGGCTGCGGGTGGGTCACAATGGGCTGCTGGAGGATCACAATGGGCTGCAGGTGGGCTGCAATCAACTGTGACCTCCAGGATCAGAACAGACCAGTTTCGAGGGTGCTGTGGCAGCAAAGGTAAAAAGGACAAGGCGAGGAAGACTCGGAGCCTTCATCCTGACGACCCCCAGGGTGCACTGCACAAGTGCACGAGGGGGGAGCCGAAGGCTTGTTCCTTCCCGGAATCGTCTGCCCTGTTCTCAGAGAACTGTTTACTACGTATAAGCAATCAATGAATATGTATGTCTATTTGTGATAAAAACAGCCCGATTGCCACCTGAGGGCACGCGTGTTTGTGGTGGAGCGATCCCCCACGCACCTGCTTTATACCCCGTCTGCTTGTAAAGTCCTTATTCGCACGTCACAACCTTCTCCTGATCGGTGTCTCTTCCACAGCATGTGAGCCCCTAAGAATAAAAGCAGCTGTTGAACATGGTCCTCTACAGTATACAGTACCCAGTGAATAATAATACTGTTGAAGATAGTCTTTAACAAAAGAAAGTTTCATTTCGAAACTTTGGAGGAGCATCCAAAGCCAAAATGTCTCATTTTCCATCATCAAAAACATCCAAACAACACAAAAGTGAGCAAGCTTTTTAAAGAGAGCCAAGAGGCAGCTAAAAGTCAGTTCTTAGCATGGAGCACAGATTTTACGAAGACTTCATATTGGCAAGCTTGTATCATTTATTTCAAGACTTAAAAGACAAAAAGGAGACCATAATGGTACAACAGTGAAGGAAGGAAGGCTGTGAAGTCCAGGAGGCTGAAGTTGTACAAAAGTGAGGACAATAAGAAGGAACAAACTCTGGCAAGTACAGTGCAGACAGAGTAAGATTATCCAGAAATGTATGAGGAAAAATTTGCAGACATCAAAAATTCAATTTTATTTTAAAACACACAAAGCAGAAAATTCTGCCAGAGAATCTATAAATATAAACCCAAAAGATCAATGTGCAACAGGAACCCTGGAGAATTCAAGACTAGATGCAGGGGGGAAAAAACAACTGCTATGTCCATTGTGGGAAAAGTTGAAATGTTTCACTGCTTTACAATGTCTTAACATGAAAAAAAAATCACACAATAGGATATTAACGAAGGAGAATAAACAGTATCAAAGACAAGATGGCACTGACTCGACACTTCTAAATCACTTAATGGTCAGAGGCCCATGTTTTCTGCAGCGCAGCCAAAACTGCCTCAGGACCACAAAACTGGCCACTGACAAAAATGGGACACCTAGCAAGATGAACCAAGCACCAGGTTCCCATGCGTGCAGCATTTAAGAAAGAATGCAAATGCTGATAACAGGAACAGCAGCAAACAGGTTAATTGGGATTGTCAAACTGGACGGTCTGGTCCACTGCTTGTATAATGAGCACTGAATTGAATCACATAGTGCCTGTCTGGGCATTTGCTGATTCTCTATACAATCCTTTCAGGCTTTATTTGTTCCTACACAAAAGAGACAAAAGAGCACCTGCCTACATGACCATTACCAAAAATATTCATCCAAACAGCTTAGTCTTATCTAGTGTAAAAGCAGATCTCACACGGGCACTGTGACATCAGGGGTGTAGTCATCATGAGGGGACAAAAGCTGCACATTTCTGCTTTCATTCAGGTAGTCGTGGTGCATAGAAGTTCAGGTAAAAATACTAGGTCAGAATTACTACCCAAAGATAGCCAGAGGACTACTCCCTGAAAAACAGATGTACAGAACAGCCAGCTCTGACTTTGAAAGTGAGAACCAGAAAAAAAAAAAAAAATTAACAGAGTGCCTTTATGTAAAGCAGAGTTTTTACTAAGGCTTCCGTGAAAAGGACAACTGTTTCAGTAGTTTGGATCGCTGAACGAAGATGTAGAGGAGAGTTATACTAGTGTCTTCTCCCAGTTTATGAATTATTTCAGTTCTGTTCCTTCGTTGTTTCCTTAAATGAAAGTAACAAAGGACTTGGACTTTAAACTGAACTAAAGTTTCATTTGACCCAAAGGTGTTATAGGTGGTGGGTTTTTTTTTGTTTGGTTGGGTTTTTTTTTTTGCAATGTTCGTGTCAGCAAGATACAGCTTCATGAAAGTTCTTGTACTGAATGAAGTTTTCACTTTATTGTCTGAACCATGGGGCAGTTTTTTTACTGCCCTGCTTCCAAAATTGCTTTTCATCTCCGTGACTATATGGCAATAATGTCAGCTATGTGCAGCAATGAAGTTTCTTCTGCATTTGTCCAAGGTTACACAACACTGAAGTAATGTTATTTCCTCCACCAGAAACAAAGCTTTGCAGAAATCACTACTGTGGGGACACTTTTGCGCAGCTTGGTCAATATCTTCATTTGCAATTTCATATCTTAAAAGAAAGTAATGGGTAGCAAAATGTTAGTTGTAATTTGAAACCTATGTTACTGCTCCAGGTATGGGCTCAATTTTCCAAGGATTCAGTCCTCATTACGACACATACAATGCACGCTCCTGGAGTGCTCTTTGCCCCACAGCATCCCTCACTGCTGGCCCGTCACTTCCTTCCTAACCATTTCTCTTTATGAGACTAATACCTCTGCTCCCATTTGTCCCCCTAAAAGTCCAGTTCTGTCTCTCATTAAGGTGCTTCACTTCGCTGTGTTAAGGCTTCTTTCCCCCCCCACCCGAGTTCCTCCCAGCAGGAGCATCCGATGGCCTGGCATTGTGGCAAGGCAGGTTTCTGACATTCCCTTTTATCTTCTTTCTTTCCCTCTGCCCACCACTAGTTAATGCTGCTGCCCCTAACACATCTGTAGACCTTGCAGACAGCAAGCAGAGCCCCCTCCGAGTTCACACGTCCATTCATCAGCAGGTCAGGCGCCTGTTTAGTCCATGTGGCTTATATGGAAACCCCAAATGCCAAAAAGCTCTTGAGATCACAAGGGGCCGCTGTGAACTGTTGCAGGCAAGAGAAGAGGGTTTGCAAAGCGCTGCATGCATTGTCAAGCAGAATTCATTATGTCAAAGCCACAAGCATTCAGAAATGCAGCAGCAGCTCCTGATCTATAAGACACAAGTTTCTTCCAGGTGAGAGATGGGTTCTTTTGGTACAGGATCTGGATTGGTGTTTCTGTTATCAGGGAACAAGAATGAGTGTGCTACTATGCTGCTTATTAAGAAGCCAGAGAATGACAAGTAGCAGGAACTGACCTTTAGATAGTGCAGATGGCATGCCAGCCTGAATTAGTGAAACGGGATGATACACAGCAAGATTGTCATGGTTGCCTGGTATACAAATTAGCAAGGAAAACTCTTCCCTGGGGAAAACACACATGTGAAGACTTAAAGGTAACATGCTTGAGTGCTGCAGTCATAGCCAAAACACTGGATCTGACACTGAATGACACTGGACAGACAGAAGACACCCAAGGGACTGCTGTGTTTCAGATCTTAGGATGACATCAGAACACACAGCCAGCTCATCACCCAGCACTACACACATCTGGTCTGACACACCTAGAGCAATGCCACCTTTATGAGTATTTACGCTACCAAAGCAACATGAGAGTAAGGGAACTGCAGTCTGAAGACGATTTGTAAATATTCTCTGAAGCATCAGAAAAGGATTTGTTCCTAGCTAGAATTAAAATGTAAATGGATTTGAGCAACTCTAGTGTTATGATTGCAAGTTGAAGGACAAATTAGACTGGTTCCTTGTGCTCAAAGTACCAGTCCAAAGATGCCTCCAGTTTTTACTATCAACTTAGGAAGTGCCCAGCTGAGCCGTCAGTCTCTCAGATGGAAGAAGCTGGACCCAGCCTTTTGGTCTGCACATCTGGTTGTGCTCAGTGTTACTTGAGGAGGAGAAACACCCAATACATTACTCAAAAGCTATCATTATAGAACATTACTGGACATGCATTGAAATCCAAACAGAACAAAATCCTGGTGCAGCTGCAGAGAGGAGGCCCTTCTCCCAGTTTAGAGCATCAAGCGTCAGTGAGGAGGAAACAGTGACCACCCTACAGCCTTGCTACCTCACAGGATTAAACAGGGAAGTACATTAATAAAGCCTTGTCATGAAATGGCCACACACAGTCCTGAGTCCCAGTGGACAAGAGGATGACCATGAGCCAACACTGTGCCCTCATGGTCAAGGTGGCCTGTGGCATCCTGGAATGCATTAAGGAGAGCATGGCCAGCAGGTCAAGGGAAGTAATTCTGCCACTCTACTCGGTGTTGGTGAGGTCGCACCTGCAATACTGTGTCCAGTTCTGGGCTCCCCAGTTCAGGAAGGACAAGGAACTACTGGAGAGGGTCCAGCGCAGGGCCACTGAGATGAAGGGCCTGGAGCCCCTTCCATATGAGGAAAGGCTGAGAGAGCTGGGTCTGTTTAGCCGCGAGAAGAGGAGGTTGAGGGGGGATCTTATCAATGCTTATCAATATCTAAAGGGTGGGTGTCAGGAAGATGGGGCCAGGCTCTGCTCAGTGGTGTCCAGTGACAGGACTAGGGGCAACGGCCATAAACCAGAAAACAGAAGTTTCAACCTGAACACGAGGAAACCCTTCTTCCCTGTGAGGGTGACAGAGCCCTGGAACAGGCTGCCCAGAGAGGGGGTGGAGTCTCCTTCCCTGGAGACTTTCCAAAGGCTCCTGGACATGTTCCTGTGTGATCTACTCTAGGTGATCCTGCTCTGGCAGGGGGTTGGACCAGATGATCTCTAGAGGTCCTCTCCAACCCCTTCCACTCTGTGAATCTGCAACTGCTGCACAAACTGATTGGGGCTAAGCATTAGAAGAAACAGTAGCCAGTCCAGATTCTGCTTCATTAAGCAGTATTGAAAAACATTATGACTTATCTTCTCCAGGACAGTAATAAGACCAGCAGAAGCAAGCTGCAGAAAGATCTGTACTGACACCCATTCCTTCATCATGTCCCTGCCCATGGCAGGGGGGTCGGACCTAGATGCTCTTTAAGGTCCCTTCCAACCCAAACCATTCTATGATCATGCTTACACTCACACCTCCTCCAGCAAGACAAGCCCTTTGCAGCTCACCTCTGCTAGAGGCCACCCCCAGCACACCTCCTCCCCTCTGCCCCTTTCCCAGTGAAGGCTGCCAGCCTCCCCTACACCCTGGGTCAGAGCCTACTCAACCCTCAGGTGCAGCCCAGGGCACTGAGGACACCCACTCTTATTAACCCCTTCAAACCACCATGAGGTACAATGAAAAGCTTCCTAGAAGTAAGTCTTCAGCAGGGATCTGAAGAAAATCCAACTCCCCCTCCACATTGTTATGTGGAGGTGCCAGGGAGATGGCAAACAGCATCTCAGGGTTTTATGGTTTCAATTACTTTTAAACCTTTGTAACATGTCTTTTATCATCAGGATTGTGCACAAGCAGCCAAGAGCCAACTGTAAGCTGAAAGTGTAGTCTTTCGCTTCATTTAGTCATTGAAACAAGAAGTTGTCAGAATAGGAGAGACTAATTCATTTCCAGACATATGTGCTGCAGTTTTCCTAAAACCTCTATGTGCTTCCTTCAGCCATGACCCCACCGTGGGAATTCCCGCCCTGGCTGATTTCCAGGTTGAACACATCCTTGCCACTATGTATTTGCAGCCTTCACAGAACAATAAGCAACACCACATTATCCTTGAAGAATTATCCTTTCCCCCGGGCAAATACCCTTGTTAGCCTTATCTAGCTTGTTAAAGAAATTCTCTTCCTACATTTAATTCATATGAGTTTAGGTCAACAATAACAACATTTTTCAATGTACAAATCTGTTTTGAGTTCGCTTTCTTAAAATTGTTCACCTTTGTCCTTATTTACTCATAAACATATATACTGACTTTTAGAATCAGGTTCAAAGTTCACCATTTTCCAGTTCTGTCAGCCAGCAAATAGACTTGGGAAAACCTAACATCAACTCTCTTGTGACTGATACAGCTTCTAAAGCACACAGTTCATTGGTTTTAACAACACATTTTCTTTCACACCAGATATGTTGTACAGTTCCACATGACACCAGATGCAGAACAGCTTTCCTGAAATAGCAGTCTAATAGTTGTAAACAACATAATATTTGTATAGTGCATTCTCTGAAGTGGTTGCTTCATTTAGAAGACAATACTACATTAATTATTTCTGGGTTTTTTTTTTTCTTTCCTCCCCACATGTATATACTTTTCTGTGTATGATGTCTTTCCTTTGGTCTGTAATAGCTTTGTCCATTTTGGTTTTTAAACATGCTGCATTGCTCAGTGAGAGGTGACAGGCATCTCAGGATTTCATTAGCTCTTTACTGTAATTGCTAGTACTTTGTACCATCATGAAGGATTTCTGTTTACTGTACTGCAAACAGCACTCTCAAGGGTGCACAAAGAATCCGTATTTAGAGAAAATGACCTTGAAAACCAAATACAAACACAGAGGAAGAAACAGTCCACTTTCTTCATATCACTGTAGCCTAAGAAGAAAGTTAAATCAATAGAGAAAGATGACAGAAAAATGGAGCAGCATTTCTAGAGGACCAACTCTTGATAACATGTGGTTGCAAAGGGCAACTACATCAAGTATGGAAAAACATTTTTATTAAACTTTTGGCTGTTTTGTAACTTCTTACAGTTAAATTGTGTCCAACTGTCTTCTTCTATAAGAAAGCACACAGAGGTATGCTAGGAGAGCATTTTGAGACAGTCTCTAAAGACACAGGAATCCTACACTTTCAGGGACATCTCAAAGCCACTAAGAAAATCCTGTAACTGACAAAAAACCCAAAAGACAACTACAGCCCTGGATGTGGCCAGACAGTGCAGTCAAGAACACGTGGGAGTTTCCATATCAAGCATACTCAGTGCACTATGCTAACAGTACCACAGTCAGTCCTGACCAGCACAAACTGGCTCTGCTGCCCTTCCCTCACCAGAGGACAAAACCTGATTTTCTCGATAACAGAACTGAAAACATAAGGTGAAACAAGTTATTTGTCTTTGTGGACTCATAACTACAAGTTACTGTAAGTGTTAAGACTGCCTTTGCTCCGAAAGCAGACCAAAAATAAAATCGTACTGATGTAATCTGTTTAATACTACACCTCTTACCTCAAAGTATTCATGTTAAGAGGTAGCCTATAACAGCACACACCACATTACATAAAAAGCAATTTAAGAGAAGCATATAAACAGCCTTTCCAATAGAAATAGTGAGGTTTTTTCTAATACATATCCCAGTAAGGTTAAGGCTTAGTTTATAGATTTTTTTTTTCCCCCTAAGCATTCTGTTGTGCATATTGATCTAAGCTTTAAGGTTCATCTGGTATACTTAAAAATTTCCTCCAGGGCTTTGGAGGAAAATACAAGACTAATAACATACAGGGTAATAAGAGATGGAAAAATGCCTGTCTTAGCTGCTTGAACTCAAGTGAACAGCAAAATCAAGGAGATGAACCCAGTATAAATATATATTTAATCAATAAGTCTTTTTCCTTGATTCACCCACTTGTTTTTCTTCATCCCCCTCAGGACGTAAGAAATGTCTAAATACACTAACTCTACAGAGTAAGATGCGTAAGTGTCCCTAGTGTTTAAACTCTCGCACAGCATAGGATTTTCTTTTCCAACTCAGCTATCTACCTCTTTGTTTCTCAGTTCCAGGGTGAGAGAGGGGCTTCAGAGGAGAGGATTGCAAGATGCATATTCCCAGTGTGTCTATCTGCCATATATATAAATTCTATTTGAAAAATCCTTCATTCTATTCAAGCCCTGGACTTAACTAGCCTACTGAGGAAAAGCCATAACAAGGTACTCACACTAGTAACAAGAACATTTTGTTTTTATTAAAGCCATGAATCTTCACACAGAAGATTAACAGTTAAACTGTATCATTACTCTGCTACTAGCAAAAGCAACAGGATAGGTGTTGGGAATGATATGACGAAAAAGACCGCAAGATCAAAGAGGACCTGACACCTCTGCAGGGCTTGCCACTCCTCTTCTACCGCGCTGCACTACTTCCCTTGCACTATTGACATCACTACAACCGACCTGATGGATCTGTGCCAGGGTCACAGAGACCTCTTCCGCCCAAGCAGATTGTACCCCTTGCAGCACGACAGGAGTTGCATGTTTGGAAGAGCAGATCTGCCTCCCTTCCCTCTAGGGTAGGTTCCCCCCTCAGAAAAGGGGCTGATATTAGTAAGTTTTCTATCATAGCAGTCATTATTAATGAGACCTCTCTGACTTAACAGAGTTCACCATTATTTCAGTAACATTGTTATTACTGTATTAATAATATCCTTCTTGTGTTTTGACTGGATTAAGATTTTGATTAGGAAAGCAATAAACTCTTGGCTCCATGTATATGCAATGTTCCCTTTTTTCCTATGATAAGATTTAGAGTGTAATATCCAAAATGTGTTTTCAAACCTGATTTACTATTCTCTATATACTATATTACACTCAGTATACTGTATGTACTTCTCACCTTCAGTGTCACACTCCAAGTAGAGACTGTGCATTTGTGTTACTGGATCTCCAAAAGACCAGTTCAGAAGCCATGACTGTCCTTTGAGGATTCTACAGGAGTCACCCTTGAAAAGGATCTCCATAGCAATATTTTCAAGAAGCTGGGAAAGAAAGGAAGGGTTAACAGCTTCCTGTTTTGGAAGTAAAGCAAAATGTAGTAATAAGTAAAAAAGTGGGTAAATTCTCCTGTTATAGGGGAGAAATGGGTAAATCCTGGAATAATGGGGTATATTTAAGAAAAAAAGGAAAAGAAAATATCAGTATTTTCAAACCAAATTAAACTACCACAAGAACATCAATGACAAGAAGCAGATGAGGACAGTAAGAAAAAAAAAGTAGGAAAACACCCAGAAATCAAATGGAGTACATAGGAAGAAGAGCAGAAGAATAGGTTTACAAGTCAGTGACAGAGAACAAGGCAGCATATGCATGGTGGGATGAAATATACTCTAAGACAGACAGCACAGGACAAATAGCAGTAGATGCCACCCTTTGCTTTGAAAAACTAGTTCCCATATTGTTTAATCCATTTCTAGCACACAGAATAAGAAGCTCAGCCTGCACAGTCTCTCTTCTCGCCCCCTTTCCCCCAATAACCATGCTCACCCAGATCTCCAACAAACACCAGGCTTCACCCCCCACCCGCATAACCCTGGGTTCCCCTTCTGCTTGCTACTCTGCCTATACATCCAAAACTCAGTTGCACACTTTTTTTTTTTGCTTAAATTCAGAGTGGAATTTGGGGGAAAACATACACAAGACAATTAAAATCCATCTCTCTGGTTTTCTGTATTACCTATTGCAGGCAGTAGGCTACTTCTGATTTTTTTCCAACAGACTGAAAATACATATTATGATCTTCATTATAAATTCCAATTCCGCTACACTGAAGTTCACCTTGCGCTTCAGTGACAACATTTTCTGGGCTGTTTCCTCCAACTTGTCTCTGAAATAAGCCAATGGTGCAACTAAAGCACACAGTGCATGCTCATTAAAGGCAGTGACACATACATACCCGACATGGTCATGCAAATACAGGTTAATCTGAATGAAGTCACAGAGAAGAGCTATTAAACAGCTGGTGACTCAATGAGAAAAAATTTACTGTTTTTTTTCCAAGTGTGGAATTTCATCAGCAAGCATTAAAACACACCTAACAATACCGGAAAAATATACTCATGACATCCCTAGGCAGTTGCCTAAATCTATGTTGTCTCTTACGCACAGAGAAAAATAAGGTACAGGTATTCGTTGGACTCGTCAGGAATGGGTACATCTATAGGAAGATACAGCAATTTTGACCTGACCATTCTGTTCTCCCAAAAGCTTTCTATTTGCTCTTTCTGTGCTGTACCTTACATTTAGCAATTTCCACAGCTGCAAAATGCATATGGGGAAGAAGGTCATGGAAGAGAGTGTCTCCACTCTCTCCTTTAAGAGTCACCCATGTTTTAGGACCAGTTCCATGATATAGTAATTAATTCCACCAGACTTATCAGTGGTTTTTGTGCAGACTTCACTAGATTGGAAACAGATTATACTTACACCAGGCTTCTAGATTCAAGAATATTTAAAGGAGAAACTTTCTCCTTTTTTCTGCTACTACTCAGTTTTATCTGTGTGTTAGCAAAAACATGACAATGGGAGAGACCTCTGAAAGCATTTCTTGTAATCGTTAAGTGACAGCAAAATTTGAAAGGATTTTCATTTGAAGAAATCACACTATAGATGACAAAAAAACACTGAAATAAGAATGCTGTGACATCAAGTGCTTTTAATTTTCTGCTAGTCTCAATATACCTGTAATAACGCAAAATGAGCACATCAACTAAGTAGCGGTATCCTTCACTGTGTCAAGGACTTTACGACTCACTCGAGTTGCAACTCTATTTCCACTGTTTCTTTGTTTTCCTCCTTAAAAGTTTCTAAATAACACAAGATCTGGCAGCCTCAATAGTAAGGTACCTCAGCGGTACATAGTGAATGTTCTTAGTGATTCCTGAGGCATTAGTAGCCCTGACAAAAAGAATAGTAACAGCGCATAAGACAAACACACAGTGAACTAAGCCTGGCACTTGTTTCATTTGGATGCCACATGCCTATACCAAATTAAGGTATATTAATAAATAATAGAAAAAGCTCAGCCCCTAACATCGGGAATGTTCCTCTAAGCAAGAATATACATGGAAAAAAATGGGTAAATTGGTAATAACTTACTTCAGTTGGTCAATCAACAAGAGAAAAAGCATTTTTTACTAACCTTGCATCTTCTCTTCACACTGACAGTTACTTTTCTCTATACTGACAGTAACAGGTAATTATAACAGATTACTTCTTTTGTTCATTTTCTATCTGGGATACTTTGTGACAGCCAAACAAAACTTATCATAAAGCACACGCTGATCCCAGGTAATAACATTGAGACCAAAGCCCCAACCACAGAATCTGGAAAAAAATAAATCAAAGCAAGAGGTACAAGTAACTCATCTTGTATGCCAGGAGAGCAGGTTCTTCGTAAGTAACAAGTCTGTGTGTCAGGCACAATGACAGATATACTTCTGTATGGTAGGTTAACCTGTCAATCCATTTTCTCATATAAGATCATAAATCCATAGCACCTGAAACCTGCCAGACAAAAATAGAAGGGCTGGTTAATGGCAGTGAAAGAAGTTCACAGATATTATATACAAATATGCATGGAAATATCAAGAAAGACTTTAAAATTGTGATTCGAACAAAATAACCTCTCTCAAACTGCTGTCAGAAAAAAAACTACACCAAAAGAAAAACCACACAAATCTCCAAATCTTGTATTGGCAGGTTTTGTAACATTTTATTTAGTTTTGCTTTATTCATTTATTATTATTAATATTTGTTATTTACTTTTTTACCTTCTGTATTTTGGGTAATTTCATCAAGATACATCTTCAAAAAAGGTAATCTAAATGACCAAAACTAGCCAATAATACCAAGTAACTTTCTCCAAAAAAGGTAAAGTGCCTAAAGTATTCCATATCACTCGAAAAGTGAAAAACTTCGGGTTCTGCTTTCAGATGACTGAAATAATAAAAACACAAGAGTGCTTTAGTTAAATCGAAATAGCTGCAAATTCAATTGTCTCAAGACATTAAGTAATATTATGTCTGACTTCCTTAGTTGTTCAAAGGTTATTTTAAGTGGATTCAGTCCACAGGTAAATCGTTAGGTCACTAGATATATAGACTTCCTTCTACAGACCAAATAAAACCAGTAGTAACTCTACCACTCACACATGCTAGCTTTAGCCTTGAGTTACACTCAAAGATGAAAGGGCAAGCCATCTTCCACCTCCATTACTTTCTTATTAACTGAATTTGCTATAAAATCCTAATAAAAGAGTGAGTTTGGGGTTTTTTTTCCTTCTTGAAAATTACTTTAATCTATTAACTAGATGAAAATCACCAGTTTATTTCATATAAAACACTGAATGGTGAACAATTCTCAAATAACTCAGAATAAACATAAGGACAATAAGTCTTTTCAGGGAATTACATGTTTAAATGATGTCACAGCTGCTAAAGTTTAGAATAAGCTTCAGTGTTTAATACCAGTGAAGTTTTATTATGTTTTTTTCCCTTTTTTTATGCTATATTATTAAAAAATACATAATGCAGCTTTAGAAATATTTTTTCTTGTTAACAGCTTCATAGTTTCCTCATCTCTTATGCAAATAATACATGCAATATCCAAAAATTGGTATTTACCCCTTACAACGTAGTGCAACACATCAGCTTCTCGCACATAAATAAGGGGATATCATAGGAATCAAAGTCAAAATATTGGTCACCCATTAACACCAATGAAATTGCAAATTTCCTAGAAAAAAAATACATCAAAGGATGCATACACCTGCCTATAAAATCACAGTGATATAAATATAGCTAAAATCTGCTATGAAATTCTAAAGCAAAAGAGCTTCTCTAAAACTGATCACACCACCAGCTTGACTACTAACTCAGGTATACTCCACAAAGTCAATCCCCACAGTGCACAATATCATAGCCACAGCATTTATTCGATGTCCCAGACCACAAAAAGTATATGATAGCTTTAAATTATGTATTGCTACATTTAAATATGAGAATAAGCCTAAAAGCAGTACATCCCTTCATAAAGGGGATCAAAGTTACATGGAAAACTTGTAGAGATCTTACCAGTTGCAGAAAATATCAACTTCACAGAACAACAGACCTTGTAGCGAATAGTTGCTGAAATTAATCAGTTGTAGCAAGAAAGTAGCTGTAGATATAATCACCGTAATTGAAACTGGTGGTACTAAAAGTTGCTGGCTAACATATAACTAACTAGCACAGTTGACTTCTGAACTGTCACTACATTTTCATACGTAGGTTATTGCTGCAAAGTTTTTCATTACTGAAGACCCGGAAGGTAAATATTTAGACGTGATGAAACTGGTAACACAAACCTGATCAAACACTTCATCTATTATATATTCCTCTTATAAATTACTGCAATAATCTTGAGCCTCCAAGTCACATCAACTTCCTTGAAAAGATGATAAATATTAGATACAATATGGTCTTGATTACCTTGGTCAGCTAAAAAAGGAAATATTACAATTAAATATACCCTAACAAAGCTACTAACACACAACATCCACACAAGAAACCACAACACTCCTAACCTCTTCATTTGGTGGCTTTATAGATGTTAGGAACTTGCCTACAGATGTAAAACTCAGCTGTGACTGCTTTACCCTAATAAGCAAACCAGGTGGGCATCCTTACCATCAGCTACCTGGCTGTCTGTAAAACATCTTAGCGAAATAACAGGCTTCTGAAGATGGGAAGCCTTAAGATGATCTGACATCAACCAGTTCAAAGTGCTTGCTGGGTAATCACCTTAGTGATACTGAGCAATTAGTGAGGAAAATGTTTTTCAGATTCACTCACTTTCAACATGTGGTACCAGAAGTAGAACAAACATTAGAAAATAATCAAAGCCCACAATGAAACTGAAATTTTTGAGGAAAACAAAGACCACTGGAGGAGAAGATATTTATTTGCTGATCGCTGTTGCTACTTCACCTGGAGCTGCTAGGGGTTGACCAATATTCTGCACCTGCTGAAAATTCTTCTAGGACACAAAACAGAGTATTATGGACTCATCTGCTAAAGTGGACTTGGCCAGAAGCTTGCTCTACGAGTTTGGCTTCTGTGGGATCAACTCGTTTTCTGGGTACAAGAAATCCAGACAAATTTGCTGACAAATGTCTCCTGACATAGGATCAAAGTGCAGGACTTCCCCTTTACATGATTATATCATAACTATACCACAGGTTTCATTCCTGCCATCATCATCTTAAACACTTCAAATGTATTGGTTTTGCTTGCCTCTCTAAGAATACTGAAAGGGGTCAAAACATGTCAGTGGTGAAGACGGGTGTTCATATGGCCTTGATGTATCAGGTTAAGTTGTGACACTAGACAAAGTGGCAGCAGCAGCATTTCTTTTTAGAAATACAAGAACCCAGAGGCCATGATAATCTTCTCAGGCTGTGTAGCTTAGAAGACTTTCCTGATGCTGCTGTGGTTTGATAGTATTCAAAACCAATACCGTTCATATATCAGAACCAGATATAAAGTATACCATAGTCTGATTCTTCCAGTGTCAGTAGACATCACCAATACTCTGATCATACTCTCCTTAAGGACTTAAACCTTCAAAGCTGCTTATGATTGGCCCACTAATTATTTAATAAACATACATATGAGCTATATAAAAGAATGACCATGTCCGGCTCAGTTTTCTTAAAACCACTCATTCCAATTAAAAAAATGTAAGCACACAAATCTCATCTACCATTAGCCTCAAACAGTCAAATAATTCTAGGTTCAAATTAGGTTGCAGCTGCTGTTAGTTTTTCAAGCTTATTACTGAGCAATTCAGTAGAATAAACATCTGTTGGATGTTTGGAGATTTGAATTTTTTTTTTTAATCTCAGAGGATATAAGGTAGTTTGCACCTTCGTTAGTTATGAGATTACAGGTAGAAGGAAAAATAAAGCTTTCTGCAGTTTGTTATCCATCTCAGCTAAACATTTGACTAGAATACGTGTGCTGTGATATCATGATTTCACAATGGGTGCATATGCAATGCAGGCTAACTGTGTCTTTCTTGTGAAAGTGGACTTGTCAAAAGGTTCTGGGCATAACGATCTCTCTGCCACAATGTACTGGATCCTCATCCTAGGCACATGGCACTCTCCGTACAGGTAAGAAGATACATGAGGTGCTGAATGAGCTCCCCAGGCAGAGCTGCCTCAGCCTTTGCCCAAATACTTCATGTGATACTCACCCCGTCAGTCTTGCGGAGTCACAACCCCGAACAGATGAAAGACACACCACACTTTAGCCACTTTGCTCTTGTTTGCAGAGGCTCACAGTTCTGTTTCCAGAACAGACGTGACCATGAACCACAGAAGCTAACTGCAGGTGATCCAGCCACTTGTACAAGAACAGAATCAATTTCCAAACAAGCGAGTTAACAAGCGAGCAAGCAGAGGAGTTATGGCCCTCCAGCCCACTCCCCAATTATGTACCGAGCATGACGTACTATGGAATGAAATACCCCTTCGATCAGTTTGGGTTGGCTGTCTGAGCTGTGTGTGTCCCCCACACTGCTTGTAGCGGGAGTCGGGAACACAGCTGCAGTATCAGAAGCTGAGAAAGATATTGAATTAGCGCAAGCACCACCCAGCACCAGCTAAAAAGACATCTTACCCGTCCTATTCTCAGTGCAAATCCATACCAGCCACTGTGAAGAAAATTAACTCTGTCCTGACCAAAACCAGCACTGGGGTGTTTGTATTTTTTGGCTTGGTTCTTTTTTTTTTTTTTTAAGTAAGATTAAGGAATGGCCAGAAACTAACTTAAATGTCCTGATTTGACTTTGTTTGTGTTATAGTCAAATACACATACGTAGTTGGTTATATTTAAGTATTGCCTAGAGGATCCAGTCAGACAGAATTCTAGAATACAATGCAAATATATAATTGTGCCTATGAGATTGTGCCTATCCTAAGAACTTGACAGTTAAAATAGATAAGAGTTAGAAATGTGAGAGAGAACGTATAATTATCTCCATTTTACAGATGGAGATCTAAGGTATGTGGAAACTACATGACTTGTCCTGGGCAATGGAGATTGTCTTAGGCTAAAGCAAGACCTGAGCTAAGGTGTTTTTTTGTATCCCAATATGATGCTGTGATTAAAAAGCTGATCTTCCAGGTCATTTTTAGCTTTATTTCCTTACAAAATAATGTTTATGCAATTATGTATTATATCTCTCTCAGACGTTACCTCCCTTACCTAATTCACCAGTTTCAACTAAAATGATACAACGCAGAAGCTAGACGTCAACAGAGGTGAAGGCAGACAACTCACTGTCATATACCTGCTTTTCCTACAGTTGTATGTATAGCTTCCAATTAGCCACAACTCCAGTGTTTTTTACTTGCCTGGAGTGTCATGGAGCACAGTAGGAAGGTGGGAACAGCTTACAGGAAAGTAAAACAAATCTGTGGAAAACCAAGCTCAGTTTCACTGCTCATGCAATAGCTTGATTTTTCAATACCGCCTTTGAATAGCGTCTGCATTTAAATTCAAACAAAACCAAAGCAAATCTTAGGAAAATCTTCACAGCTATAGGGATAATTAAATACTGTAATCAATGTCCTGTGGACACTATAAAACATCCATCTCCGCATGGAAGAATAAGTTAGAAAATAAGTCAGGAATCAATTTGGTTGACTGTCACAGGATAATGGAATACATCAGATAATTTCTTAGCATTTCTCCCAAGCCTCTTCTCCATGATGGAAAAAGTACTCTTCTGGTAAAAAATTAGGTGCCTTACGCCCATCTTAGTAGCTGGAAAAAAAATCACAACTTTGATGGAGTTGTTTTCTCAGTTGTTTTGTCTGAATTGTTACTGTGTTGTTTTTATGCAAGGGTGCATCTGTGGCTTCACAAGCAGCGACAAGGAACTTCTTATATATCTGTCAAGTGGGCCTCTACTAAAATAACTTCCATCTAATACATCCCTTTCACATCTGCATTCTCTACCTGGGCAAAATGTTCTATATTTATTCTGTTCTTTTGCTTCTGTTATTACTTTTTCATACTTTCTAACTGTAGCATGGCTTTTCTTCTTATACGTAGATGTTTCTAAGTGTACATCTATACCTTGGACTAATTTTAGTTCTCAATCCTTCCCATAAGAAGCCTGTTTCTTTGCCTCAATGACATGGTGTATAGCCAGAATCTACTGTGATACTGCATCATTTACATGCCAGTTGCACATTATCCATATTGCATTTTGCTTCTTGTCATTCTTTCTTATAATGGCATCAAACCAAGGTTCCTCCCCCCCAAGAAACTGAGGCTATTTTAATTGAAAACATTAATTGAAAACTAAATAAGCAAAATATTTGCAGCAATGTTATAAGTAAAAACTGAAAATAAGTACATATAGTAGGATCCTAAATAAGCAAAAATTAGAAAACCCTAATTAAAAAAAAAAAAGATAAAATGCTAGCAGAGAAAATGAGCTTACTACAGTCTAACTAAATCAATCAAACTACAATTAATCAAATGCTGAGTCATGAAAGAGTATTAGGTTTGAGAAAGAATATCAAGTTTTGAACAAAACATAGACATGAATTGCTTGATTTGGGTTTTAATATTTTTAACATTTCCATATTGCCATTCTTGGTGACTTTAGCTTTCTACTGTTGCTGTTTCCATCTCATCGGCTGATGCAAGGGATAAAGATCTGTAGCTTTCATGTTACACTGATAAGATCATTTGCTCTCCACTATTTGTGGCACAATGTGTGCCCTGCGTAGCATGTGGTAGATGAACCATTTTCTGAAGGCTTATTTTTCTGAAGTCAGTGGCTTCTACAGAATGCAAATCAGTGCAAAACTTGATCCTTTGGGCACTAAATACCTCAACAAAACAGAATGATTTCTGCTTCACCCAGTTCAGGAAGTGTTCCCTTACAGTGCCTTCAGTTGTTTAATGGAGTGCCTCAGACGTTAGAGGGAATGTCTTTCTGGATTTGTCACCTCCTGTTTGTCTGGTTAGAATAACATCCAAAAATAATTATCTCTATCTAGAAAGAAAAAGGTATCTTTCCAAATGTGAGAAAATATGAAGTGAAAAACCTACAAAAATGAAAATGCAAAGGAAGTGAAGAAATTTGGCATAAAGTTAATCTAAACCCTACGGTTTGTATTTAAGTATGTTGGAGCAAGCAAAGAGTAATGAGTCCAGTAACAAGAGTACAGTACAGCCAACTCTGGAATCTTAGTTTCAAAGCCCAGGCTTATTATTCACATATCCTGAACACTTGACAGAGGCAAAAAAAGAAGCGGGTTGTAAAGTAAATTTCCCAAAGATTATGTGAGGTTTTAACCTAAATGTTTCTTCTGTGTGATAATAGTATGCAAATAAGCTGCGTAAGTGGGGTGCAACTGCTATATTTGAGAAAATATCTTGTCTTGATGACACAAAAAAAAGGTTTAATATGTGGTCTGAAAGCCAAGAATTATTCAGAAAATATCCATGAACAGTGAATGTGTGTTTCCTGAATTTATCTAATTCCTGAAGATATTAAAACTTTGCCTTGAGGTTTTCCACAGAGAGTGAAGGAACTGTTCATAAATATTTTCAAGAGCTCTGAAATAACTGAATAGCTGTAAAAAGAATCACTTGACCACACCAGATTATCATGTATTGTACCACAGGTTTAGTTAGAAATATTATAAATTCTCATATTAAATAAAACCATTTATAAGAACTTAGCCTGGAAGCCTTGTGCTTCTAAGGAATTATACTCATGTGAATAGTCTCTAGCATTTTCATGATTAGAGACTAACTGGATAATTTTTTTTTAATATGCTAGGGAGAATAAATACACTTTATGGTAACTATCACAATTCTCAAGGGGCAAAGATTTTCAGATTATTTTTGACACTTTCACTACCGTGCATGTTGTCTTTGCAGGCAGCTTCAATTTGCATATTGTCACTTTTTTCTTTTTGTTTTAGAATGCAAAACAGCTTCAGTGAAACCAGAAATATTTTTTGAAGGATTAATCATGGATTAATGATGTCAGATTTCCAAGCCAATACATTTAAATGGTATCCCCTTAGTGACTGTGTGTACTGTGAGTGGTGTTTATTGACTGATTAATCACCAGATTTATTATTTTCTGTTTTACTGTCTTCTCATTTTTCTTCATCTTTTCTGTACAGACAATAGAGGTTATTTGTTGGAAGAGGGGAGTAATTACCACGAAACAGCATTCTCTGAAGAAGTGGAGATCACAAGTTAATGAATACCTGTCTTATCATCCCAGGCTGAGTATTTAAGGGTAGAATGAAATGAAAAAATGCAAGTGCAGAAATTACATTGCAAGGTGAGACTGGCTCAGGACTGAAGAGAATTTCTGTGGCTAAGCACGAGGATTGGGGCAAAGTTGGGCAAGCAAACTGGATTTCTCAGCAAGAGGATGGGGATGTGTGGAGGGAGATAACGTAAACACTAAATAAAGCTGCAAGATGTTACTTGTTAGATAAGCACACATCCACACACATCTCTTGCCATGAGAATGCATAAACCAGCAGATCAAATGAATACAATCAACCCTGAACAGGACACGTGAGGAATCATAAGATACAGTTCAAGTTACCTGGATCAAGCTGAGCTAAGTGTGACAGTGATGTAGTGCTGACCACTGGCTTCAGTAAATTCCTGTGCCCTCCCATCACCACTCTGGATTTTTCCTAAGCACACGCAGGAAATAAGACAGTCTCTTCTTACATGTCCAGAATATTAACTATCTCAATATAGCCATCATCACACTGGGTATCCTGATCGGCAGTTTCAGAAGAGATGTCAAGCTCTTGCTGCGAAGGCAGAATTGCCCTCTCACACATCGCTGTCTCTGAAGTACACATTCAGGTACAATAGCAATAGAGACAGCATGTCTATCCCTGGGTGTATTGCATCTTTTCCATGTGTAGGAAACATTTCCCAGAGCTGTTACTTGTCTCTCTGAAGAGCATTGTATTCACTTGAAAAAGTGTTTTGTGATTACTGAGCAATACTAAACGTGTTGAATCTTTTCTAAAGGACCTCTGATGTGTTACTTGTTTAGTCATTTGAGGAAAACAGCAAATTTGTTGACTTCGAGACCCCTGGGAAGATTGGGTAACCTTTGCTGACCTTGTGGTTTATTTTGTGGGTAGGTTTTATATTGACACATGATTCTTAATGACCCGAGGAGTTACTCATACTAATAAGGATGAAGTCTGGTCATACTGTGGAGGAAATTAACAGGTTACAGGAGATATTGTCACCAAATCCATTTTTGTTTATTAATGAAACAGAAAGAGTAGGAAATAAAAATAAACTAGATAAACTGTTAAATAAGCTTTGAAAACAATAAGAAACATTAATCTGAAGAGAAGCTGAGCAAACGTTCAGCAGTATGTGATTGCCAGCCCAAAAAAACGTTAACCTATTTGGCCTTTCTAGCCTCCATTTCTTCATTCACATTCTGTCCTCAGAAACACCTCACACTGGTGTATCCCCTGGATGATTTAGCGGAAGTTTTGTCATTTTCATAGACAAAGGGGGAAAGGTAAGAAAAGAATACCAATTGACAACCTGAATGTGCAGGTGTGTTCTGGCTTTTGGCAGAACTTTAATTTTATTGCAGGAGTATTTTAACATCTACAGTGAATACAAGTAAATAGCATGTACCAGCCAGTGTCTGGAACTGTGCCCAGAAGGCAGGGCAGCAGTGTGACACATTGTCATGACATTATAAATAAACGGTAGCACCATCGAAATCCCTATTCTTAGCATTTTCAATACAGGCTTGAAGAAGGCAGAAGGCAATCACAAATAATACAGCAGTTCTGTTCCCTCTGTGCCATACAGAGTAATACAGAGTGCCCTGTCTAGTAGCTTTGCTTGTTGCTCATTGGGCTGCCAACATTTTGGAACAATCCACGTAAATCAACTCCTGAAAGCAGTTGTTAGGGGCAAATACCCCCACGAATCACAGGGCAAAGAAATGGAAAGGGCAAGGAAACAGATGATGTAGCAGAAGTACAGTTTGAGGTCAGTGAGCTCACTTTCTACTTGCGTGTAGCAAGTTAGGCCTCTTATCATGACCTACCACTAGAAGCACGGATTTTATACCACGTTGGAGCCACTGATGACAAAGCTGAATATTAACTCATTTTTCTCAGCAACTTTAGTGCTAGACTACAGACTTCAGAAAGTATCAGTTTCCAATCAGGATTTATAGCTCTGAACCTTACCCACCCCCATTCCCCCAAGTTCAAAGTTAGCTCCAAATTGATCTTTAAAACCAAAATTAAAAGGTAGCATGCTTAAAAGAGTCAGCTACAATACGCAGAATTGCACATTCCTACTCTAAACTAGAGGTAAGCCAAGATTAATTCTCATTTCTGTTTGCAAAGTTTCAAAGGTAATTTTCTAATCATCCTGGAGAATGCTTTAACAATTAGATAATTTACTATTCTACAGTGAGAAGATGCCATTGCTTCCTTTTGAGACCTTTTCCTGTTGCAGGAGAAGAGAGTATTACGGAGAGAAGAGTCCTAGTACATAGTTCCATTTCTCCAAAACATTTCTCCCTGCCCTAGCCATGTGGTGAACGGCATCTCACCTGGGAAACCCCAAAACCAGAAGCGGAAGCAGCCCATGCTGCACAGGAACTGTTGTAACAGCTCGATCTGAAAGCAAAGAGTGTTCACTAAGGAGGTGCTGAATGAAGAACTGAAGAGCTGTGACATTTCTCATCAATCTCTTACATCATCTGCCCAAAAATGGTACTTGTAGACAGGATGCAATTTACACAGTTATTTTAGGACTTACAATGTGTAGGTAGAAGATGCCACAGATGGTAAGTGAAAAAAGAGCACTGAAATGAAAAACACAGAGGCAGCAGGGAAAGACAGCTGCAGATCACAAAATAAAACATGGTGAAATTTCAGCACTCAGAATCATTCCTCTAAACCACAGAAGGAACCACAACCAAGTTCACTTGTAGTGCAGCATCACAACCAATGGTCTGATGTCACGAAGAGCAGGGGGTGAGATGCAACATACTTATTGCCACACCAACGTAACTGTTGAGGAAATGGAATTGCCCCACATTTACCCATAAGCCTATCAGCAAGAGCTGTGTACTGAATGTCAGCTCTCAAGGCAAGTTTGTGGGGAGAGCTAAAGGACTCTCTCGGCGCTCCAGGAGAGCAGCCCAAGAGGCTGGCAAATGCAACGGTGAAAGTGGCTCAGAGCATCAGAGTGAAGAGGAGATATGACTTTCTTATTTTCCTAGAGTGCCCAAGAACCATCAACATCATAACTGTTCTTCAGGATAACGGGGAAGGTCTCAAAATAATAAGCTTTGCTATAAAGAACAGCACCAGACAGAATCTGCACCCACGTAATTTAATGCTGAGCATTCGAATGAGCAGCTGCTCCTGCTCTCCACGCTACTCTCTGCCACAGAGACACACTGCCACTTCATTTACCTCATCCCTTTCCCCCTCAACTCTAAGATAGTTTCTGCATTTCATTACTGAAATGCCTATTGGGATTGAGCAGAACAGTGCCTGCACTTACTTATTTCATGCAGCTCCTGGGCTTCTCTGCAGAAGAGAAAGGCACCAGAATATAAATAATATCAGAAGCTGCTGCTTCACTGCCACAGACTCCACAGCTTACCTACTTTCTTGTCCCAGTACAGCCCTCCAAGGGCTTCCTCCTGGATTTGTGTCGAAGTCAGCCCCTTCCCAGGTATGCTACCTGTCAGCAGCCTCCTCAGCTATTCCCTCTGATGGAAGAAAAACATGCAGTATCCTGGTGAAGACTTCTCCAGATGGAGACAAATGTTTTACCTTTTGCCCTCCCACTCCATTCTCTGCCAGACACCCATACCAGCACACTCTCTGTACTTGGTCCTGTTACTGACCGTCACCCGTCCCTCCTGCCAGGCAGCCTCCATTCTCTTACCCAGAGAACCAGCTGAGTTGCTAATTTCTTCTCATGCTTCCTCTATTTCCATCAATCTTTTCAGATGGACAGTGTGGATCCACTCCCCAGTCATCTGGTGTCCCTTGCTGGGTAGGAGTAAGAACTTCTCCACAGGGGAAGGCAAGCCAGGAGCCAAGGGAAACCAGAATACAGGCAGCACCCTCACCAGCCAGAGCACAGTCTCACAGGATATAAGAACAGCACACAGAGACAGATGCTGACAACAGGCTCAGTTGGCAGCCCCAAACAGGGCAGAGAGGTCAGTCAGGGCCAGCACCCATCCAGAGACCCCAGGTAAGATCAGTAGGAGGCAGGACCAAAATCAAGGCTGTATCAGTCCAAGATCAGCCAGGAAACAAGGCCAGAGACAGGACTGGCAATAGGCACACCCACAATACTAACTCAAAGACAAATCAGTGCTCTTCTAAGAAAGATCCAACAAGTTCTGTGTTTCTTCATGCAATCAATTCACCAAAAGCTGATTTGGATCTCTGCTAACTTTGCTGATTACAGTGAAGTCAATCCTGATTTAAATGATTATAATAAGGGGCGACTGGCCCTAGCGATTTGCGTGTTCTCATGCCTTGGTCATGTCTACACCGCTTTCATGTAAACCATAACTTCATTTACTTACACTTTAAAAACACATAGGTAAAAAAAAGGTGACAGTACCAGACAAACTGCCTCTAAGACTGACTGACTCTGAATGCTGGTCAGTGTGAACCAGCCTGATCTCGTCAAGGCTGCTCCTCCACAGTTTTCACAGCCTGATTATTTGGGTGGCATCTTCAAGTCTCTAAGCCTCCAAAATGTGAATAAACACCTGCAAAACCTTAAAGAGCAGCATGTTTTCTAGGATGAGGTGTCTCTGTCAAGGTGAGTGAAGGACAGCTTGGGGACAATGGGAAGGTGGTGCTGGCTGGAGCCTGACCCATGGACTGATGCTCAGTTCCCACCCTCCAGGAAGCAAAGTCGGCACTTGGAGCAATAGCACAAGGCTTCTCAGTGTTGGTCCTTGCTGGTGCTTGACTCACCCTTACCTCTCACAGGGTTTTCTGAGAGGATCTCTCCAGTTCCCTTTTCAGGAAACATCCCCTTCCCTAAGCATTGCTCTCACCAGCACAAGCAGCCTTTGTGCCCGATGTACACTCTTGTCACAAGACTGAAGTGGGACTGAGTGACGTCTCTCTCCCCCCACTCTCCCCCCTCCTGCCCCGTGGGTCTAAATTTCAAACATGTGGCCGACCATCCCAGCAATGAGACAAGTGACATCAAGTCCCCTCATGGACCATATTCCCTTTATCTGAAGGAAAATTCTGGGTCGGTCCTCATCGCCACTCTACCTTCTGGTTAAAAATATCTGACCTTGTGAAACTTCACAACCCCCTCTGGGCAGCCCCTCCCTGTCCAGTGAAACACCCGATGGGGTCTGCCGAGGACCAGGCAGTTCTGCCTGTCTCCACGTGCGCCCGCCTGCCCTTCATCTGATGCCCCCCCTCATACTGGCTCCCCCTCATTTTAATCTCCCACATCCTGATAACCTATTTGTTATGCACCTACAAGGAGACACGCGCTCTGCAGCATCACCTGCCAGGCGGGAGGGACACGGACACACCGGGTGTGCTCGCCACCCCCCTCCCCTCCTCCCCAGGGGCTGCGGTGCGGGGGTGAGGGGCACACCGACTGCAACCTCCCCTCCTGTGCCG
>NW_010224016.1:0-1048 GCF_000690775.1 Eurypyga helias
CGCAGCCCCCTCCCTGCCCTCCCCGAAATGTTCTGCGCCGCTGAATCGTCCCTGATGAACTCCCGTTTCTTCCCAGACGTTGTTTTCCCTCATCGGCCTCGTTAAACCAATTTGAAACCGCTTTCCCCACGCAAATGAGAGCTGCCGAGCGCCGTGATTGCGGCTGAGGGGCGGTGATTGCCGTCTGCCGTGCGCTGGGGGCTGCTTGTCGCCGGGGATTTTGGGTTCAGGGGACACGATAAACCCCGGCAGCGTTCCGCAGGGGCTTTCTCCAGGCGCTGCTTCCTGGTTTATTCGGCGGTGCTGACGGCTCCACCCCAGGTGGGTTTTGGGGGATGAAAAGGGAAAACTGCCAAACAGTTTTTCAGACTGGGGGTGTAACGTGCCCGGGCAACAAAGCAGCTTTGGGTTGGGGCTGCGACACCGGCTGAACCGGCTCAGCCCAAACCCCCACGCTCCGAGCTGGACTCACGTAATGGGATTTTGGGTGGTCGTGGTCACTACTCCGTCCCGGATATCGCCGTGTCCCGCAGGAGCAGCTCAACCCTTGCCGGCCCTTGGCCTCCAGACCCGCGAAAGCTTCGCGCAGGCTCGGTTCGTGCCTGGGATGCCAAACCCTGGGCTCTGCCGCACGCTGAGGACGGCCGTGGGGCCGACCGGAGCAGCCTGGACGCTGCAAACAGCCAGGGAAGTACCACGAACCTGCCCACCCGTGGTCGTGCATGTCTCCAGGCCCTCACGGACGCTGCCACCCTTGGTCTGGGGGTAGAGGATGAATCAGCTCTCCGTCTGCCCCATATCTGATCTGAGCCGCGGAAAAACCCGCTCAGGGCTGCAGTCAGGGGGTCTGCAGTGTGCAGGGGCAGCTCTCGGGTGTCCTCCCGAAAGCGGAGGGAGATGAGCTGAGCTAATCCTGCAGCTGCGTGAACCGGACTCAGTTTCTTTGCCAGGGGATGAATGGGGCGAGCGCTCGGAGTACGTAGTGGCTGGAAGTCGGGAAGGGGAGCAGCCTCTGAGCCGCCCCCAGCTCTGGGGCCGGGGCTGGGCT
>NW_010224016.1:1130-1361 GCF_000690775.1 Eurypyga helias
GGGCGGAGGGGGGCCCACCCTCGGAGCCGCCACCAGCTCTGGGGCCGGGGCTGTGCTGCCCCTGGACTTGCAGGGGACACCAGGGCCGGGGCGAAGCGTGGTGGGGACACGCGGCCGTGCTTCGGGGAGGCAGTTTGCCCAGGAGTGCTTGGGGGGGGCACTGTTGCACTGGTGGTGTTTGCCCGGTCCCAGTAAGGGAGGAACTGGGTCAGCTGCCTGAGCCCACCGGGC
>NW_010224017.1:0-231 GCF_000690775.1 Eurypyga helias
CACGGGGCTGGAGGGTTTCCCAGTGCCCACCCCTTGGTGGTCTCCCCACACGCATCCACACACACAATCCCAGAGCTCCTGCACTTTTCCCAACCTCCAGCCCTTCCGTCTGCCCCCCATGCACCTTCCCTCTCTCCGGATCCTGACCTAAGGCAGTCCCATGGATTTGGATGCCGGTGCGCCAGCTGTGGGACCCACATTCCCACTGCCCTGCTCATCCTACAGCTCCTG
>NW_010224017.1:251-530 GCF_000690775.1 Eurypyga helias
AATGCCTCCTGCTCCACCCTGGGAATTCACCGGCAGGCGCGGATGCACGGCAGCAGATCCCGCAGGATGCTTTGCCAAGTCCGGGTGGTGCCTCTGAGACCACCTGGGACCACGATGGGGGGAGCGCAACCATCCCTCCTGAAGGAGATGGCCCCGGTGGGAAGCGGGGCAGGAGGGGACCGGACGGGCTCATCCCTGGTGTCACCAGAGACACGGGCGGTTCCGGCCCTGTGGAAATGAGAGGAAAGGTCCAGGCATTGGCAAGGGGTGTTGCGGGGG
>NW_010224017.1:610-1265 GCF_000690775.1 Eurypyga helias
ACACCCCCAGCGTGGGGGTCTCCCTGCTACAGTCCCCACTACAGCCCCAGTGCTGCCCCGCACGGCTCGGGGACAGTGTCTGGGGACACCGACCCTGATTGGGAAGTTCAGCCAAAGCAAAACAGATCCAACGACGGGAACGAGCCGGCAGATTTCCCACAGGTCACAGGAGAACACATGGAGCAGCCGATCTCCCCGCATTAGGAACGGGGCGCGTTGTGCCCGAGCAAAGCACACGAGGCAGCTCCGGGGTGGAGGGCACAAGCCCCCGCCAGCATTCCCTGGCTTTGTCCAAGCTAAGAGCTTCTGTGCCAGGAAGCGACACCGGGATTTCTTTCTCCATGGATAAAGTTGGGAAAACCAAGTGAGTTGTGAGCCCCCAGACCCTCTCGGGGGTCTGGGAGGGGTGGTGAGCTTGGGCTTTGTGCAGCAGGAGAGGGTTTGTCTCTGTCCAGGCACGCTCGTTCCTGGAGGGAACCCAAAACCTTCCCAGCGTGAATGCACCTTCACCCAAATCCTACTGGGAATTGCTTCCCATGGCTGCACAGGACAAGAAATCACCCCCCTCCCTGCCCCAGAGCAGCCCTCCCACACCCAAACTTGCCCCGCGCTACACCCTGTGTGCGTGCAAGCCTGAGTGGACGCCTGTGCACGC
>NW_010224017.1:1436-1655 GCF_000690775.1 Eurypyga helias
CAAGGAGGTACCTTTGGAGCTGAACCGGATCGTCCTCGGAGCCAACCGGGTGCTGCCGTCCCGGTGTCGTGCGAGGTGGCTGATGAAGGAACGGGGCCGTGATGTCACGGGGCAGGAGGAAGAGGAGGATGGGGAGGAAGGGGCGGCCCGATGGTGACCGAGCAGCCGCACCCAGCACACACCTGGGCTGGGGGGCTCTGTCGGGGCTCAAGAGCCGGC
>NW_010224018.1:0-213 GCF_000690775.1 Eurypyga helias
ACAGTGTCGAAGGCTTTGCACAATCTGAAAACTTAAGTCAGTGCTTGAGAATCTGAGGATGATGGTCATCACCTTACCTACTAGTGTGCTTCTGTTGCTGCCTTCTTTGTTAAAATACTGCCTAAGTTCTTCTTTCACCTTTCTCCGTCTGCAGGCACCTGTTACTTTCCAATACATTTCCCTCAGTGTTGCCACCACTGCTCTTTGTGCGAC
>NW_010224018.1:244-49410 GCF_000690775.1 Eurypyga helias
TGTGAGAGTGGCTGTATAGTCATTCTCCACAAAGTCTTTCCTTTTCATGCTTTGCATGACACCAGCTTCCCTCCCCACCCCCATCCTCTAGCTCCACACACACACACACACTCTGCACTGGGAGAATCACGTGTGGAGAAGTCTGTATGCAGAAGTGACTAACAGGAAATTTTGGCAGAGTCTGTGTCCTGCTGCATTCCTTTTCCACAATATGGCTAGTGGGTAGCTTTGTTCACTTTATTGGTAAACTCATGAGCTGAATTATTTTTCTTTCTGATCAAAATAATGGACAAAGACAGGAATCTTTTAGAAAATTACAAATCTCTATATTTCTGTGGCTTTTACTTCACATGGCAAACTCTGCTTTGAATTAGTGCGTCTGCTTCAAGGCTTGCATAGTGTCATTGGGTTTTACATGCCACTGCCTGGATGTTCTTCCACACTGGCATATGGGCACACAGCATATGGCCTCCCACGCCTCCTCCCACCTCTGCTTCACTGCACTTTTACTGCTGGGCATTCTCCTGGTCTTCTGTAATTTGTGTTTTTCTTTATTTCTTCTTTTTATCCTCCTGACACTGCTGGTAATTTTTTTCTCTCTCTCCCTCTGCATCCTTAATTCTTCAACCTGCATGAGTTTCATAATACATTTCTGGATCATAGGCATTTATAGGTAAATTTGTAGGTAATTTAATTTTTATTATAGACATTTAAAGGATCAGAAAGCTCTGTGTGCATTTATATATAATTATTTATGTCTCACTTGAAATACTTTTTAGGTTAAACTCTCATTTATGTTCTCCTCAGAAAATCATTGAAATGTTTACAAATAATGACCTCTGTTGCCTTGCTTGTATGTTTACTTTTCCCTGTCCCTTTGCCCATGTCGCCAATGTGAAATCCATGCTTCTGGAACCATACCTTATATGTAACTTAGTATAATTTTGATCTTGATCTTGGAGCAGGGCATACCAGTGCCATGGTAAAGCAGGTAATAATATTCAGCAGATGTTAATGCATTAAACAGTGGAGTTCAGAGGCAGGCTTCTTACTTTTATTATTACTGCTGCACAGCTTTTTAGTGTCCCTGTGTCTTTCAAGGCAGATATCTGGGATTTACTGAGTGGAGTAAATTCCTTCTGGGTGTTTACAGGAAGAAGTGACAAATGTGATTCGGTAAGATTGACAATTACACGATTCTGTTCCTTCTGGTGAATCCCAAACAACTTTTGAGAGCAATATGAAATTGTTATGACCAAGGCCAGCCACTGTGAGTTACAGTAAAACCAAGGGTTTGGTTAAGCCCTCAGAGCTGCAAAATTTCTTACAGAGACACTCAGACAACAGAAGAAAAATATCAGAATGATAATGAGTTTTATGTCTGCAACTGATTTTTCAGATAAACAGGAGTGCATAGCTTGCTGAACAGAACATAGAAGAAACATTGCTGGAGCTCATACCAAGCCATCACTCCAGACAGTGTGATGAAGCTGTTGAGGAAAGTCTTTTGAAGAGTAACCAGTGGTACAGGGGTACTAGTGAGCAAAGTGTGTTTGGTGTGCACACAGGAATGCTGTGGCAGTTACACACAATATTAGATTACTTTTTCTGGTGTAGTTTGTGTGTAGTAAAATGCCTCACTGCCTGGCATGCTCTACATTGCAAGTTGAGTAGGTTTCGTGGACTACTAATGGCATTTATGTAGGTAGAAGACTGAAAATGGGTAGGGCTTGCCAGTAAGCATGAGAAAACTGAAATGCTGAAGGTATGGAACTGTGTATTTCCCATGTATTTCTACAGAGGTCAGTGAAGCTTTATCATCAGTTGTGTACTGTCCTGGGGGACCTGTGTTGTAAAGAAGCACGAAGAGCTGTAATACAGGAGTTACCACTGGTAGGATCCAAAGGCTTCACTGTCTGAGGGCTGTGCAAAGCCAGTGCTCTTGAGGAGAGTGCTGAAGGCAGGCTTAGCATGCCAAAACAGAGAGGGAGGGCTTGGGTCTTCAGAACACATCCTAAAATATTGGCCTTAGAAGCCTCACTAAATGTCAAAGGTGGCTCTGAATTTGTCATTGTTACTGCGTGGTGTGTTTTTTAATATTGTCATTGAGATATTGGAACTCATGGTGTTCTTGCTGTAGGAAGAACTAAAGGTGAAGTTTGTAAATAGGTAACAAAGGCTCTGAAAATGATGTTGGAGAACTTTGGAAGCAAAGAACAGAGGAGATGGTGCCGGTGAGAGCTGCTATTGCGATTTTAAGTCTGCCATCCCTCTGAGAGCCAGAAGTTGAGCTCTGAGATAGTGTGGGGTCATGTTGGAAGTGTGAGTATATTTAGAGATGTGGGAATTTTGTGATAGGGAAAAGTGATACTGTGTTACGGCCATCAGGCTCGATTTTTCACTTTGGGTTTACTAGAGCCAGATTTTATTTTTGCACAATTACGGTAATCAATCTCTTTCTTGACCTTGATAATCTACCTTTATTTTCTTTTTGATCCTCTTCGTCTATTCAGATGAAACTTCAGGGAAAAGGCAGTCTCTTTCCATGTATTTCTGCAGCATAAAGCACAGCGGAATCCCAAATTTGAAACAGTTTTGAAGTTCTACAAGGCAGAAAGAGTTCAACAAAAGCAGAGTTGATGCAAAATATTTTGCTTGCTGAACTTCAGCAGATCTTCAGGAAAAGTTTAGCAGAGTGTTGAGTCCACTTGTCTAATAATCCATGCTCCAGGGGTTTGTGATTCCACATATGTTCTGCTTCAGGCTAGATAATTAGTGTTGCCGGTGGTTATCTCTTTCTGTGTAACAACTCATACCCTGGGCTAGATGATAAGCTTTTGTTACATCTAAGGGTTTCTATGCATCTTCATGCCACTGTATATATACTACTTAAACAGTAATAATCTCTCTCTGGACTTTCTTGCTCTTGCTTTTCTGTGCCAGTAAGCAGCTTTCAGGGTTTGAGAGAGAGTGGGTGATACACTTCACTGGGGAATGAGGGCCGTTAAGAGAAGGTCATGCTATATCATGCTACAGTATTTATTTATCTATCTTTGACTTCGGCAGACAAGACTTCCCGTCACCTAGGGAGCATATTTTTAACTTCCAGGGTGGGAAAAAATGCCTGTGTCTTTGCCTTCTGAGTCAGAGACATGTCATACAGGGCAATGCAGCATATGAGTTTAAAAGGAATGTTTAGCCATTGGTCCTTATCAGCTCACAGCAGATCGGCCTGTAGAGTTTCTGGTAACTTGATGGTGGCTTGCAGAGAGCTTGTTTGGAGATGATGCTTTCTGCACCAGTGGCTTGGAGTGGGCACGAGTATGGCTCCATGCTCCCAGTTTCCTTGGGAGAAATGCATGCTGTCACAGCATCCAGTTGTCACTAACTATGGGGTAGAGGGAACAAGTGGGGAGGAAGAGGCCATTATCATAATTTCTAATTGTAAATACTCTTTAAGTCTGTCCTTACTCTGTTCTGAATCTTGAGCCAATAAGGAATAAGCAATGAGGAATAAGCAGAAGTCATGAGTAAGATGTACAGTATAACTGAGTCCCAAAATGTTTACAAGATCACACTTTGATTTTTAAACAATTGCATAAACAGATAGTTTATTGATAGAAGGGCATTTCTTGTGTTTGAAAATGATTTACGGTTTATACAGTAATTGAAATGGCAGTTACTTCATCACACTTAAGTTTATTGATTCCATTAGTACATTGACCTCCTTTCTGCTGAAATGTGCTGTGTGGGATAAATTAAAAGGGAAAGATGCCACTTTCCTAACTATGCAGGAAGCAGTTTTCTCCAATGAATAAAGAAATGAAAGCAAACAAACTATTGGGGAAAGAAAAATCACAGGAGAAAAGCTGCTTTGAATCTCTTTATATTTGAGGGATTTTTCACAGTAACTTTGTGTTTATCAGAGGATGCCTTTTCTGCCGGTGTGTGGGATAAATTAAAAGGGAAAGATGCCACTTTCCTAACTATGCAGGAAGCAGTTTTCTCCAATGAATAAAGAAATGAAAGCAAACAAACTATTGGGGAAAGAAAAATCACAGGAGAAAAGCTGCTTTGAATCTCTTTATATTTGAGGGATTTTTCACAGTAACTTTGTGTTTATCAGAGGATGCCTTTTCTGCCGGTCACTGATGGATGCCGAGTCTGGTTGCACTGTTGAAGTGGCCAGCATCCATATTCCAGCAGTTTTAATAAGCACAAATCCAGAAGAATATGAAAATTGTCATATGAATGGGAGAACAAGGCCAGCTGGAAAGTGATTTCTGTATGATTCCCTTTGTATATTCTACATGTTAAATAATAGTTTCCGCACTTTTATTTCCCCCCAGAAATAAAAGTTGCTTATAGTTGGGCGATGCTCAAAGCTCAGAAATAAAAATGTGGAGCACTGGCACACAAACTGAATGGGAGCTGAAAGACACAAATCTTGTTCTGCTGGGGCAGCAGCTCCCTCCTCCTCTGCCTCTTGAGAGCAAGCTGCCTTCTGCTGCAGTCTCACGCAGTCTTGCTTCACCTCTGGGAAGATAGTGACTTCCTGCACCAAACAGTGCCTGTAAGAGCAAGAGCTGCTGCCTTGCCAGGAGCAAGCCATCCTCCATCTCTGTCTGCCCTCTCTGAATTCCTGGCATTGTTCAGCTTGCTGCAGTTCCCCTGGACAGCGTGGTGCGAAAGCTGGTGGTCTGCCATGGCACTGAGTGCTCCTCTAGTCCAAGCATGGCACTAAGGAATGAACATTTTGGCTTTTGCTGCATGTCCCTTTGATTTGACAGGTTTTCCGCTTTCTCCCCTTAATCACTGATGAAAGTCAGCCAGACTGAAAGGACATGTTTTGCTCTTTGTAGCTGGGAAACAGAACAAAACAAAGTAAAGATTTGGCCCTTGGGATAATTGAAATGAGAGTAACCCATCATTCCATGTCTGGTGGAAGGACAGTTAATATTTTTACCACTGATAGTATATGCTGGGCTAATGGATGTAAAGCTTCAAAAGCACTCATAGGATATACTGACCATTTAATTATGCAACTCTGAAAAATAAAGGACTTTGATTACAACCAAGGCTCCATATAATGGTACCAAGCTAACTTTCAAGGTCTTTTAGCAGTACTTAGGTACTGGTAGAAGATGTATTTAGCAAAGTTATCTTAGGAGCACCGTATTTCTAATAGCCTGGTTTACCATAAAGTGAGTTTTGACATGATTCCAGGAGCACCTTTTCATGGGATTTGGCCCAGGCATGCTGTGCTTTCACTGGAGTGAACTGGACAAGCTGAGTGGGAGAAATAGAAGTTTGGAACTGTCATGCTCTTTCAGAAAGGTTTTTCAAACAGGTTTGTTTTCATCCTAGTGCAAGAGGGGAACTTTTGGATGCAGAGCCTGATTCAGAGACCAAAGGGATCTCATAGTCTCGCACTCATTAAGTAGCGATGTGAGTTCAGCCATATGGCACAGAAGCCGAACAAGGGGATTGTGAAGGCTTTTCTCTGGGGATCCAACTCTCTTTCTGTGACTACAGTGGAGTTATTACCATTTTTTGGTGCAGACATGCTCAGATGCTGTTCTAAGAAGTGCCGTATAGTAGTCTGAACTGGGCCGAATTATTTTCTTCTATATAACAACAAAGTCTCTGGCCATGTTATGAGGGTGGCCGCTTGTCATCTTTTTTGATTGTGCTAGCCTAAATTTGGACCATCTGTGTGGGGTTATGTTAGTGTTGTTGGTCAGAAGTTTACAAGCTTTCTAACAGCCAAGTGGAAAGGGCATTTCTCATTATTGCACCAATGACTGAGACATTAAATGCTTGTTGTTATGTTCACAAATGAGTGTACAGATTTTTGGCAAAATGCAGGAGTCAGATTCACTCATGCAGATTAAGGTCTTACTGCAGTGTGTCCAAGGGAGTTGTATACGCCCAGGTTGAACCACGGGTCTTTCATGTGAAACGAGGAGTAGGTTTTAGGTAAATGATAGAATTGGCATAATATTTTATCAGCCCTTTCTCTTTTTTTGTTTTTATCAGTGTGATTAAGAAGAAAACAGGATCTAATTTAATTTCCCTTCCTTCTCCCTGTAAAAATCTGTTTTACTGGCAAATTAGAGTGATGAGAATTTCTGAAAATTTTATCAAGCAAATACTTTCCATCTGACAAGGCTGGAACTCCAAAGTTGCCAGGAAACCAGAAAGCTAGTGTGACGTTAATTAGAGGAGATGGTCTGGCTCTTGCTTTTGCCATCTAACTCTATTTTTTTATCCTTGCATCATTTCACAGAGAAAGCCCAATAACTATTTTGGGTTAAGTAACCAGCTGATTGTCTTGTATTTTATATTGCAGAGCATGAATAAAAAAGAGAGTTTATTTGCAGAAATGTCAGGAAGCATTTGTCTCTGCTACCTATGAAAATGCAATAAACTCTTTAGACTTTATGTGGCCTGCGCTTAAATGAGAAGAGGGGGAATGGTGACCAAAACTGTGGCCGAGAGCAAAAAAACTTCAAGAAATACCTTCCACAAGCTCCCTGTTATTTTATTAGAATGACGATTAGGAACCAGTATGAATATTCTGAGTACAGAAGAGGTTATGCTTCCCACCTCCTGATTTAAGGAGATGCATAAAGTTTAAATTCAAGTAAATATGCCGATAATTTACTGTATTGCATGCATTCAGCATATTTGCTCTTTGACAAGTATCCAGCTTCGTTCAGTGCCAGCTACTTCATAATCAAGTAATAGCTGAGGCTGGAAGAAAGCAGCTCTCCATCCTCTGGTTGAGCTTTTTCTTCTGGGTAATGAGGTTTAAGGGGGTCAGATGCAGAATAACCAAGAGGAGGCAGGATGCTATAGGAGCATGGATACTGGCAGGGTGGAGGGTGGTTCAGCTGCTTCTTGTAGGCATTATTTATATTTTTTTCCTTAAAGGTTCATTGGTTAAAGTGCATAAACGGTAATGAAAGCAGTGAATTTAGTGTCTACAGTTGTGGTGTTGATATTTGTCTCAACTGAAGTGATCCACTATCTCCCTGGCTAAGGGTTGTAGGACAGAATTTTTAGAAACGGTGGTTTTGATGCTTCCATGTTGGCTTTGTTGCTGAATATTAGTTACTTTTTTGTCACTTACCTGTCATTGCAGTGGCGTCCTGTCTTGTGAAGCTTACAAACACCTGCTGTCAAAAAAAAAAAGATACAAACATGAATTGAAGCTGACGCATCTTGAGTCCTGGGATCCCAGGCAGTGACTACATTGATTGATCCACAATGTGGATGTATTAGGGCTGGATCTTCTACAAGGAGAATTAAACCAGGTATTGGGAATGAGTTTAACCATCCTCTAGAACAACTGCAGAATATTCTAAGTTTAGACTGTGCCATAAAGTGCACACATTTTTTCCTGAAGTATTTATATGGAATTTCTTGAGAGTTTTGGTTAGAAGCTTGACTTAAATGGAATCTTTTAAGTCATAGTAAAGCGATCCTTTGTGTTTGGGGGTGGATGTCATAGTTCTAGATGAGCAGATCAAAGTGGCCATTCTCTGGGATCATGAGCGTTTGCTTTGAATCTGTAAAATGGGAATAATGATGATTGCTTACATTTGTAGAGTTATCCTGAGAATGAATTAATTAACATCTGGTTGCTGCTGCTGAGAGGCCTACAAGTGTATGGTGGGAGTGCTGGTATCTGGTATGGTTACATACATACTGGATCCGATTGGATTCCATGGAATACATAGTGATATTTCTGAGGATTTCTGAGGTTTGGTACTATGGACTACACTGAGGTGAGGTCAAAAGTGGAATCTGATGTTCTTGTTTTTCTTCAAGACTATCAGTTCATGTTACTTTTCCTTTGAGACCTGAGGCTTTGTTCTTTCCAGCCACAGTCCAAGGTAAAACAAAAGTGAAATAATGTTTTCCATTGTCTCCCACTAGGCACTGGACGTTCACTGGATACATGCCTGCACCTTGATTACGTTATAAAATGTGTGTAATGGCAATAGCTCTGGTTTGTGTTAGAGAGCTCAGTCCTGCAGTGTGCTGGACACTCCTGCCAGTTCTCAGTGCCCTTGCCATGGCTCAGTGTGTTCAGTGTGTCCCATAGGACTGTAACCAACCTGAAATTCATTGTAGTGCTCAGTATTTATATTTTCTTTATACTGTTTTTTCTTTCCCTCTTCTTTGTTAACTGTTCTCTTGTCTGGCTTTGGGCTCTGAATATTCTCAGATCCATAACTGATTCTAGGTTGTTAATGAATTTTTCCACTATCTGTCTAGTTCGTATTCCCTTATGGGAATCTTTCTATATAGTAGTAGAAACTTTCAATCTGTGAAGATCTGATGGGCCAAGAAGACTTTTTTCAGCCAAAAATGGGATGCTGGTGCTGCTTGTCCTGCTGGTTTGTTATTGTTGCTTCTTATTTGTGTTACCACAGCATCCAAGTATCCTAGGCAGGGAGCTGAACATCTTTGTTCTAGGTGCTCTTTATGCACAGTAAGAACACTTTACAAACTTGTATGAATAAAATGAAATTTTTAAAATTTATGCTTAAGTATTTAGATGAACTTCGCTGGTTTTTGCCCAGAAGTGATACGCTGCTTTTTAACCCTTGCAAAGACCAAGGGCCTACGTTTTATGAAAATAAAGATAGCAAAACAAAGAGTTTGCTTAATAATGATTAATTATGTATTTACATTAATAATATATTTACAGCTATTTATTTATTCCAAATACTTAAGATCTTTTGGAGACCCATTTTGAGTTTGTTTTTTTAAAGGATCATTTGAAAGGACTGAGAGCACAATACTTTCTGCAAATTGGATCTAGTTAAGGTTGCCTGAAGCGGAGATGAGTGTGAGACAGCCCTCCAGTCACTTTTGAAAATCTAGTCTATCTGATGTTGAGGAGCCTAATTTGAGGTCCCTGTTTGGAAACACTGATGCCAATTTTTTTGTAGCTTCATTTAATCCCTGTGTACACGGAGCTAAGAGAGATACACTGCATCATGTTGCTGTCAGAGTTAATACTTTTGAAAAAGACTCTGAATACTCTACAAATTACACCTCTAACGGATTAATTTATTTATTATTGTGGCCCCATGTGGAGACATACTTTGCCTTTCCTTCTCTCTAAAATGAGCACAATGGTATTATTTGGTAATAATCTATATTTTTCCTGCGGCGAACGCAAACCAGTTGATGGAGGTAGGAAATTCTGATGAGGTCCCCATTTGCAGGTTTTGTAGCTTAGGGGTTCCCTCTGCCACATTGCTGTCCCATTAAATTGAAATTTAAAGCTGATTCCCTCCCTTGTTTTGATGCCTCCTTTGTAAAATATTGCTATTAACATCACATTTGTGTCCTGCATTATATCTGGTGCTGCTGTGTAGCTGAGCGGTGCAGGCGTTTCAACCCAGAGCGAGTTTGTAACTCGTATTCATATTCAAATTTTGGTATCATCTATCTATGAAATTATTCATCAGATTCCTGTGTGAATGCTTTTAATGGTTTAATGTGTTCAGCTGATAACAAACTGCATGCTCACACGTTAATGTTGCTCTTTTTAGACTTGATTAGACTCTATCCTTGATTGTGATTTAATGGCTGTTCACAAGCTTGTTCGCTCTTGCTGTTGCATATTAAGTACCAAAGTATCCAGCCAGGTCTGCCAAAGTCTTTCAAGGGACCATGGTTTCTCAAGGGAGATGAAAAGCCCTAAGTAGGCTAGCATTTTGATTCAGGACTTGGATTGTATTTGGTTGGTTTTGATTACCAAAGATTTTGTCTGTAAATCTCTCTGGAAATGTTTAAGTGCTCAAAGACCTGTCTCAGTGCTGGATTTTACTCTCCTAAAATACTATCTAAACAATCAAACAAAATACTATCTAAACAATCAAACAAAATACTTTTTAAAGCAATTAGCAGAAGCAATAGCAGTCAAAACAATTCCAAATACAAGCTTTATTCGCCTTCTCCTTTTCATTTCCCAAATGCCTATCTGAGTTATTGTGCCAGAAGAAACAGTGAATTATTAGAAGTCAGCTTTTTCTCATACTCTTTGTGCATCATTTCTAACATCTCATATTTGTGTATTGTGGGTACTTGCATGGCCCCAATTACCATGGTCTCTGCTTTTTAGCGTATCTTATTTTTCACTCTGTCTTTGCAGAAATAGCAATAGACACAACTCAAGAACAGGAAGATGTAGGGATTTCCACAAGAAGTCTACGGAGCAAGGGCTTGATCTGAAGTCCTACGCTAATGACATTACCGAAGAGTCACTTTTCCCATAAGTAACTGGTCTTCGGTGTTTAAACTAGGAGGGGAATAATAACAGTGTGATAGTGATACACTAGTTAGTTAGGAGATTGTTTAAGCTAGGCTTGAAGTTATACCATGTGCTTGAATAGCACAGTGAGAGATGAAATGTCTTCAGTTTTCTGGACAAAGGGTCAGATGTGGGAAGATGCCCACTGGGCAGTGGTAATGTGAGAACACAAAAGTATGTTGATATCTTCTAGTGATGTGCCCCTCACCTTTGGCTAATGTGTCATTTATGAGCCCTAGTGAACTCATGTTCTCTAAGAAAAATCTGTAAGAATAAATCAGCTTTTAAAGTGTAGGTTGATGACACCTGATCCTCAGGTGATGTTGAGAGTAGCCTGTCAGCAGTGGCATGTTTTAAACCAGAGCTGATTTCCACAGTGTGCATTAATGGTTGCTTTTCTAAAGAAGTAGTCTAAGTTTTTGCCAGTGCTTTTTATACCAGAGAGTCTGTATTGAATTTGGTGGAATTATTTCTGGTTTCTCCTGCTAGCTGAGAGGAGTTTAGTTGCTAGTGTCTCTCCTTCCCTTTCTCCTGTCTGACTGTGGTTAATGTATCTGCCACAGGATTATTACAAGATGATGGTTTCATTTTACTTGAAATATGAACATGAACTGAGTGCTTTGAACTGCATTTTATTCCTTTATTAAGCAAAGTATGTTGATTATTTAAAAAAAAAAGGCAAGAGAGACTTATCACCTAGAATAGACTATACTGGACTATTTAAGGGACCTGCAAAGATCATCCAGTCCAACTGCCTGACCACTTCAGGGCTGACCAAAGGTTAAAGCCTGTCATTAAGGGCCCAAATGCCCCTCAAACACTGACAGGCGGGGGGCATCAACCACCTGGAAGCCTCTTTCAGTGTTTGACCACCCCCTCGGTAAAGAGGTGCTTCCTGACTCCCTACTTCCCCTCCTCAGGAAGCTGTAGAGAGAAATGGGATCACCCCTCAGCCTCCTTTTCTCCAAACTGGACAAGCCCAGAGTCCTCTGCCTCTCCTCACAGGACATCCCTTCCAGCCCTGTCACCAGCTTTGTTGCCCTCCTCTTCATCCTCTGGGCGCATTCAAGGACCTTCACACCCGTCTTAAATTGTGGGGCCCAGAGCTGCCCACAGCACTGGAGGTGAGGCCGCACCAACGCTGAGCACAGCAGGACAATCCCCTCTCTTGACGGGCTGGTCAAGGTGCTGTGTGTGATGCACCCCAGGATGCGGGTTGCCCTCTTGGCTGCAGGGGCACACCACTGGCTCCTGTTGAGCCTGCAGCTGACCAGCACCCCCAGATCCCTTCCTGCAGGGCTGCTCTCCAGCCGCTCCTCCACCAGTTACCCTTGTGCCCGGCAGTACTTTGTCCTAGGTGCAGAATCCAGCACTTGGACTTGTTAGTCATTAGCCATTGCCCAACACTCCAATCTACCTAGATCCCTCCGCAAGGCCTCCTGCCCCGTGAGAGAGGAAAACAGCACCTCCCAGTTTGGTATCATCAGCAAACTTGCTTTCCTGTGACGAAAATGGCCAACACGGACAGCCCGCTGTTGCTCCTATCTGTGCAGGGACAGCCTCTCACTCAGGGCTGCGGTCACATCACAGGCTCTCATCACCACTAGCCCATCACACCTTCCCTTGGCCTCCTCCTTGCTGTCAGGGCCGGGACAGAGGGAGGTGGAGCCCTGCATGAGGCTGCAGACAAATAAATGTGTGTATAAACACTGGAGAGCAATTCAGGTGTTTAACATACTGACCTACTGCGACTTTGGCTGTCTGAAAGCCCAACACCCTATAAATATACATGAGATCAGCAGAATACCAGACCTGGGAAAAACACATACCTTTTTAGACCAGCCAGGTGGGTAGGCTAAGGCATCTGAAATTGCACTAAATAATCTCACTAATTTAATAATCTAAAGAATTTAATCTCTTATCAAAGAGATTAAATGCAGAAAGTTGCACATGAAGGAATGATTTTGCTGTACTAAGTGATGTAAATGCCAGTTATCAGGGAAAAGCCATAGGAAAGATGCAGTGTTGACCCCTGGTAAGGAGGTGCAATTGACTTGTTTTGAAAGTAGCTGTACAAGGAGGCAGGTTCTTGTACCCTGCTTTGAAACACTTGTAAAGATTAAAACCTCCATCATGCCTGTTCCCCTCCAAGTGGCTCTTTTGTGCTTGTATTCAACCCCATGCCTTCATCACTGCCTGCTAAAAGTCCTTCATTTTTCCATGGGGAAATAATCACCAGCTGAAGTGGATCAAGAATTACTTTTAGGTGGATCCTACTCAGCAACAAGTTTAATTACAGCTGAAGTGGCAGATATTCCCCTTGTGACACATCCTCCCTTTATTGGCACCAGAAGAAACATTTTGCAGTGGAGGAGCTCCAAACTTCCAGGAGAATATTCTGCTTTGCTGCTGCTCTGACCAGGTGACTCGTATGTTAGCCCAGCTGCCCCTTTCATCTCCCTGTCAGGAGAAAAGCAATATATGTCCTGTGATTTAATGCATGCCCCGCACAAGGACTGGGTATGGGATTTTAAACTCAGCAAAATATTCTGCAAGCTTAAATTGCATGATAGCATTTTATTAAGGCAGCACCTCTGTATTTTGTTAAGATGTAATGTAGACGTTTTTATTACTTATTAATCAAATCCCAGATATGTCAGGAACATGATTTAATTCCTACTTAATAATCCTCTAAATGCAAATATTGGAAGTCTTTAAAACAAGCTAAATATTTTTTCACTTGAGTTTGATGAAGCTGATTAAGAATTACCTGCAATAAGTTGTTTTGATTCCAGCGTAGACTATTTGTCTAATGAAATAAATTACCACCTCAGGGGAGTGCAAAGAGAAACACTGGAACATACTACAGGTGAGGTTTTTCAGAGGCACTTTGCAGTGGCTTAGCCCTGCTCTGTGAATTTTATCCTTCACTTCAAATGGAGGAAGGGGAGGGAAACACCCAGTGTCCACCTTGGATAAACCGTGCACAGACAACGCAGAAACAGTGTTTTTTTCTCTATAAAATGTGTGTTCAGCATTGCTATGAAATCCTAGTTGTCTTGATAAAGTCAAGTGTCTTCTGCCAAAGGCAAGGACAGGTTAAAGTAAGTGAGCTGAAAAACAGCTGTTATACTCACTGGCAGTACTTTATTGTCTGTGTCTTGTTAGCTTTTTGTTGGATTTGGCTCAGTTCCTTGAGAAACAATCCTATCTCTTGGAGAAATAAACCTCATGTTACCACCTGAAAATAATAGGAAAAGTACTTGATTCTTCTTACTTCATTCCTCCCATCTTCTCTCTTTAAGATGTGTTGTTTGGCCGTTTTTATGTTGTCTGCTTTTGGTACTGAACCTGATACCTGCAATATTTTTCATTGCCTTATCCCCTAAAAACTCAAGCATATCACAGTGCTTGCCAGAAGTCATTCAAGCAAAACATTGCCAGTTTATGAAATATCTTTAATTAATATGCATATACTTATGAGAAATAGGCGGTGTTAAAGACATTTCAGCCAAACTAAGCGTTGTGCTGTTGTTTTTGTCCACGGATCTCCCCTCCTTCACTTGCCTGAATCTCTGTTGAATCATAATATTAAGCTGTGAGTCCTTCAGGGCCGGGGGGATTCTGTAGTTAGCCAGGGGGCTGGGCCCCACCCTACTTTCTGGAGCCTGGAAAATAATGGGCCGTGCTAGGGAAACAAAGTGGATCCAATTTGAAGTCCGATAAATGAGAACATTCTGTGGCGTATCAGAAATGCATGGCTTTTAACCCACTTTCTCGTGCCTGGCTCTTGCTGATGTCCTTGAGAGCACAGTGATCAAACATGACACGCAGCACGCGCTACCGCAGCTAAGCGCAGTGGTGCGGTTATGGCCTTAAATTTGAATTTTCCATGGTTTTACAACAGACTGAGTGTTAACTCGGTGTTGGTGCTGATTCACACGTGCACATTAGGCATGCTGAGAGGGAGCGTACCAGGGCTTCCCCAACGCCCTACGTGGCTTCCAGCCTCCTGGAGAGCAGGGCAGGGCCAGCAAGCAGCAGCACTTTTGCTTCTGCAGACAACTCAGATCACAGATTTATTAGTTGTTATTAATTGTCTTTCCGGATGTTGATAAAATACAGAGTGAAATATACACTGAACAGTAACTGTGGTTTCTTTTCTTTAGGGTGCATGCCTTAATGTAAGTTGCACCTTGTAGATGCCTACAGTGAGTGAAGTGGCCTCTGGAAGTTCGTTGCTGGAGAAACAATGTAATTGCCTTTGAGAAGTGGATTTATTAGTTTCAGGACCCTGCTTATTATGCATCTATTTGGAAGGAAAGAGCGCTTTCCATGCGTGATCTTTTTCACACGGATCAAAAACCTCCCTTCACAGCTGGCTGTCTTTTCTAACTCTTAGTTCTGTGCTAGAAGCTCACACGTGACGGTGTATTTGCACACTGAGAAGGCTTTGGTTAGGCAGAGGCACCACGGGTGATGTCATCTGGTTTCATGTCCAGTCCTTAACCCTGACTGTCTTTGCAGTCTTAAATAAATCACTTAGGCCAACATTTTTTGAATGTCAGTGTCAGGGTAGACATCCACTTTGTAGTTAAGCATGTAAGTAGGACTTCTCTGATTTTTATAGACACTGACTCCCACAGTGTCTTTATTTGTTGGGTTGTGTGGGGGCTTGCAGCATTACTGAAAACTGAATGTGGATTTAGGAGCATAATGTAAGACAGCCAAGTCTGAGAGTTTCAGGCTTGACCTACACAAGCTTAATTTATTGCCCCTCTGTAATAAGGGTTAATAATAAGGCTTACCTGGCTGAAGAGGGTACCAGGAGGACTGATGGACAGTAAGTTGTCTGATTATGAAAATGTTTTAATCAACCAGTAGCTGATATTTTCTGGTTTATGAATAAAGGCAGTTATTCTTGCAATATAAGGAGATTTCTTCAAACCCATTGCCCAAACATAGTGCAGTTGTCATGTGCATATGTAGCAATATAATAAATTTCTAAATATCAAGACTGCTGTTAAACGCAGCCTCGTTTGATCCATCCTTCACCAAAACAGATGAAAAGCAGTTTCTTAACGAGCAGTTAGATCGCTTCTTAGAGACATGCAGTATCATACTGACAAGATAAGGGCTCCTTTGTGGTACTCTGTATTCATAAGTATGCTGGCTCCATGGGCTGGGGTAGAATGTTTGAGCATTTTATTTAAAAATCAAATGAAAAAAAACTCCACTGTTTTGGTAAAGTATTGGGTCCACATTGCAGTCTCGTTTTCATCACATATCTCTGGCATAGAGAACAGAAGAGCTTATAGCTCCACTGAGGGCTAACTTCCTTTTCATCAAATGGGGACCAAAGCATAGAGCTCTCCTTTTCAAGTCCTCTGGCCCACGTTTACTGTGGCAAGGCCATGTTAATCTGGCTTCATGATATATAGGGAGTGAGTTCTGTGGCATACTCTGAAGGACTAGACTTGATGGTACTAAGTGCAATTGCAGTTTTCAGCTTGTTATGGTTAAGCTCCAGAGCGTGTGTGTTAAAAATGGAGTTGCCAGTGAATGTATTACTGTTTGCAGGCAGAAGTGTCTTCAAGTCTAGTATCCCTCTCCCTTCCGTTTCGTGAGTGCTGTGACAACTCTGCCCCTTTTGGGGACAGACCAAAGTCTGCTGCAACTTTGTGGAACATGTATCAAAGCCTACTTTTGTCTTGCTGAATTCAATGGGAATTTTGTCTTTAAATGTAGTGGCAGCCCCGCTGGATTCCTTCTGCTATAATTTATTCTTTAAGGAGTTTATGTCCAGAAGTACTGACTGCCTCTTGCTTCCAGTGACTTAAACATGAGCTGACTGCTTATCACCCTTGGAAGGTGGGGTTCTTCACTGCGTAACGTTGCAGTTGAAACAGACAGACATAATTGCTCAGAAACAATTTTTGCCTTGGCTTCTGATGAGAGCGGCCTAAGTCAGGCTTGGTTTGGTTTGGTGTGCTTTGATAGAGAGGTGTGACAGTGCTTTTCACGTAATTGGGTTAACGCTGAAAGCATTGTCTGTTTTGATTAACGTGGTACAGTTTTTCTTTAACAGGTAAAGAACCAGTACAGACACAGAATCATTTTGGCGACCAGAAAAACGTTCGTCAAGCAAATGGGTTTATCAGATACTTGATCAATCTTTCACAATCCAGCTGTTGAGCAGAATCAGCACAGGCAATTGTGTTTCCTGCAGTTTTAAATAATGTATCAGAAAGGATCTTGACTTTTAAGGAATGCACTGCCTGTGTTGTTTTTTCACTCCAAAGCCATGAAGCTGCTTTGCTCTAGTTCAGATCCAAGTGTCTTGAGCAGCACAAGGCTGTGTGTGGTACACAACTGCTGGAATTGTTTCTTTTTTTAACTAAGAGATTGGCAGCCACTTGGATGAGTCACAATCATGAGCCTAATTTTAGCTGGTATGTATGTATTGGGAGGATCTACCAGAGGCAGTTGCATCTCAAGAGTTGAGAGAGGTGAAGTGAATTTAGTTTTGGGGCTTCTTAGAAATAAGCTTTTGTGTCTCAATTCTGTTTCTTCTGTTGTGGTTTTGTACAGTCATATTTTATGACTTTTTATGTTGGAATTCACCTAATTCCTTCACCTTCAAAGGGTTTATCAGCAGGAGGCAGTGTAGAGTGGCAACATCAATACTTTGATTGATGCTTTTTGGCATGTGTTTGACTTGTCTTTGTGTTTTGAACATAATGAAGTCCAGAGTTTAAGCTGTCTGTAGTGTCCCAGTTCATTTGTTAATTTATCCATATGCCGCCTCCCTGGCTTTCCTCTACCTGACGTGGGAGATAGCACCCAGGAAGGTGTGGTAGTATGTCATTGAGCAGAGTTTAGTACATGCAGTCAGAGCCCTCCAGTCATTCAGGCTGCATAATCTGGCTGTCAGCATTCATGCCACTTCAGTGTCTCCTACAGTTATTACGAGGCAGTAAAGTATTGTGTGGAATGCGGCATTTTGCTTTGTTGGGCCACCCGTAGCAAAGTAACGCAGTTTCTGGCAGGAGCTGGCTCCTACTTCTGGCAGCCCGTTAGGAAAGCCGACCTGCACAGTGGTGCCTGCCCTTAAGTGCTGCCTACATGAGGAAAAAAAGGCGTGCGCTTTTTATGGCATCTTGCTGTTCCCTAATGCATTATTCCTGTTTCCTGTGAGGCAAAGGTGTCAGACTGGATTGTTCAAGGAGATGGAGGCCAAGTTGTCATTTGCTGCCTGTGTTCAGAAAGCAGCCATTAGCAGTACCCAAGTCCCTCCTCTGCTTTGTGTTCTGCTCAGCCTCTGTGTGCGCCTAGGTAGTAAACTACCATATGTTGTTTATAGAGAATGCAAAGGCAGTGTATCATTTTCCACTTAATCAGGATGTTCCTAATCGGGAAATTGCCCAGAGAACTAATTAAAGCTAAATGTACTCAATAACTACTGTTTAAGAGACACAGTAATTCTGCTTAGCAGGATCATCCTCAGGTGATTTACAGGTACCTGGGCCACGTCCCATTTTTACACTGAAGGTGGCCTGGTTTCTCCTAGGAGACCTCTTCCTTTGTCTGAGTTAGGATGCAGGGAATATCTGTACAAACAACTTCTCTCCCTGTCTGATCTGTATTGCAGCTCTATCTTTCCTAGACGAGGTAGGCAGAGTGCCCTCCCAGTCATTACTGTGGGTGGGTATCAGGCCCTGCTCCTGCTCCGGGCAGAGCCACTTCTTCCATTACCCCAGGGAGTCGCAGATCTTGCGGTGGTGGTGATGGTGACCATCCCACTTCAACTTTGTTTATGCTGAGCGTAAACACCTCCTAGCCCTGGACACGTGTTCCTGATTTGTGCTGCTTCTTCTGTTGTCCTGGCAAACTCTTTGTTCGGTTGTGAAGCAGCTAAGTCTGGATACTGATCTGACTGAAAAATAACCCAGAAAAGGAGGGCGGGGAAGGGGGGAAAGAAGGGAGGTGTCTCATCCAAATCAGTGTTCTAGCCTGATTCGTGATGTGGCTGCACGAACAGCTGTAGGAGCACAAAGAAGGGAGTGGTGGGAATAAGTGGGTGAGGTCAGGGAGAAGGGAGGCTATTTAAGCCGGCACTGCTGCCAAAACATTACTTGCCAAATTACTTCTCAGCTCTTCTGTTTTCTTGAACATTTCCCCACATCTGCTCTGCCACAGTAAACTCTTATGGATGTTGCCACTTCTGCATAATAATGTAACAGCTGTGTTGGTTCAGACGTCTAGCCCAATGCCCTGTCACCCACACTGGCCTTAATAAGCAGACCTAGGGGTAAGAAGGGGACAAGCATGTCTGATACTTCCATGGATGTTCTCTCAGTCTCAGTTTTAGCTCAGGATTTCCTGAAGCTGATATGTATGGTTTATTTACACAGTAACTCTCAATGGATCTCTTAAGTACTTGTCCAAGTCAAGTGCTTCTCTGAAGGCCATTTAAAATCGCAGTGTTCATGAAATCTTTTGGCAGGGAGTCCTACGGTTTTCCTACTTGGGATAATCATGAAGTCCATAGGCAAGACAGACCTAGAGTACCAGCATCAGTGGTCCTGGGACCACACTGGCCCAGAGGGTAACAGTTTTGGGAGAAGCCCAGGACTGTCACACCCCTGCTCAATGATTGTGCCCTCCAAACCAGGGTTGCTCCAGCTGCTTCTCCTGTTGGGACCAGTCCCTTGCTCGCCATGGCTCTCAGGCAGTGTCTAGGGATTGTTGACCTTGTTGGCATGAGCCAAATAAGTGTTGAGCCCCTCAACAGCTCCCAGCACAGGCTGGTGAGTTCCAGTGCTTCGAGGTGTGCCCTGGCACTCCTCACTTTACAGAAGGAGGTACAGCCATGATGCCTTCAGTGAAACATGTGGACTAATGTAACTGAGATGTTCCTAGATCAGTATAGACCTCTAAGGGTTTCAGGAAGATAATTTCCCACAGGAGATGATACTGCTTATTCAGTGTGTTTAAATGGATAATTCCATTGAGTCATGTTTAATGCCCAGTCCAGTTACCTGTGGATGTGAAAGAAAGATGCGAAAGGACTATTTCCATAAGCCAGTGAAGGGTAATTAAGTTCTCACTTGGTGTGCTCAGCTGAAATGACCAGGAAGGAGCAGTCAGGATGGACATTATATGTTCTCCTCTGAGGTGGATGGGTTGAGTTTGTATCTGAAAGCACACTAGCCAGTAGAAAGGCTTGCAGCCTGCATCAGCTTTGTGGGCAAATGAAGGTTTTTTACATCCCAATGCTTGTCTAATTCCACTGGGATTCGTGCTAGATTATAAACTGGATAACTCTGGACACCGTCATTTTCTGTGCCCATATGTGCTTTGTGACCAAGTCAGTGAATTGCAGTGCTGCTCGAGAAGGGTGAATCTGCTGAGACAAGGCGGTGTTGACAAACTAGGGCAAATTTTAAATGTTTGTTTAGTGGTGTGTTTGATGGAGATTAAAGCGGTTGCTAGAATGTACATACCCATTTACTGGGATGAGAGGGAAAACTCTCCATCTCTTTTTATCTGATTTTCATTGTGTTTGTCACGGTAATCTCTGCTTAGGCCGGTGAGACAATCCTGGTCCGTGCGGAGATGCCTGAGCCACCTGAGTTGCTTTGTCAATGAAGATCACGTGGGTAGAGAGTAAAACTACCTGGTATTTATTTGCACATTAGAATCTTCTTATTCATAAGTTGTACGTTCCCTTCTTCTGCCCCCTTGGGATGTGATTCCCCCTTTGTAGGATAGTTACAATTTATGTAAATGATTGTGATTGCCAAACTAATCAAACCAAGGACAAAAACAATCACAGACACTCATCTAGCATCCAGCTTCCTCACTGCAGCCCCCACATTAGCTTCAACTTCATTAAAATATATATGACCCAACTGAAGAGCTAATTTGGACGAAACCATTAGGCTTCTGTCCTCATCACTGGTAGAAGTCTGAGGTTCATTTTCACACACGAGTGAGCAGTTGCAGCTTTAAGATGCATGAAGGTTACTGTGTGCATGTGCATATGAAAAGGAGAGGGGAGGTGGCAGGCAGTGGACATACTACTTCTGTAACGGCACAGTTTTACAAAGTCTTATTTTTGTTCCACCTGTGAAACACCAGGCAGGGTACAAAAATATATGGACAAGTTAAACACGTAAAAGGAAATTTGGTCTCTGAGAAGGAAGGGTGGCAGGATGCTCATATTGCATCGTAACTGCTGGGTGGGTAATAGAAAACTTGGTGGTAGTTGCAGTGGAGTCCCTGGTAGAAGATGTCTGGTTGGATCTCCAGAGGTGTTTGGGTCAAGCCCAGAGTCTTCTACATACTCTGCAAAGCTTTGTGTTTTGTTTTAGGGTTTGGGTTTTTTTTTTCCCCATACTGGGTAACCGTTTTAAAAGAACTTTAAAAGAAGCCCGTAGCAGGCAGAGTTTGCAAAAATACTCAGAAGATCTGCAGATTCAGAATTCAAAACATATTTTAATCCAGCAACTCAAGTAATTTATCCCTGCAATTTCCCAGTCTTGGGAAGGATGCATGACTAGATTGTGCCAGTACTATCTACGGGCATGTGTGGCTGGCAGGGGTTTCTTCCCTGCAGCCACTATCTGGAGTATCAAGTTCCTCCCTGGACTGATGGGTGAGTCACTAGAATCCCTGTTTTGTTTGTGCGTTTTATCAGAGATCATCAGGCAGCCGTCAGTATGATTGACTAACTCCGCGCCAAGTGTCAGGCAAAAGTAGCTGCGGTGAAGTAACACAAGTGACAGCTAAAGAATAAGCAACAATCTGTCTTTTCAAGTGAGTTGTTCATTGGCAATTTGACAAATTGTACGGTGTAACTGAAAGTTCTAGTTAATGTGTTACATTACTTTATTTCAAAATATTCTGTTATGAATTGCTTGTATTTAAATTCTGCCAAAAAGAATGCTTAATGATATCAGTACAAATACAATAAAATTGACATAAAAATGCGGAGACAGTGCAAGTCGTCTGAGATTTATTCCTGAATATACTTCCAAAATCCTGTTTCAGCATTTTTAAAAATAATTTGACATTTTTGTTTTCTACAAAATAGAATGTAATAGGAGAGTTCTCAATATAAATGGACAAGAAGGAGGAAGGGGGTGGGATTGGAAACTATCTGTTTGACTGTAGAAAACCTCCTGCAAACTTTTGCTCAGCAGATTTATTTGGGTGCCATACCAACTGATTGATCTGATTTGTCTGCCTTGTGTGGGTAATTCCTGGTTTTCACATCGTAAGAAATCCTGACTTCTTTTGTCTTCAAGTTTGATCAAAATTACTCTGGTTCCATGATATTTGGATGACATTTTAATGGGACATGTAAATAAGGAGTATCTCCCATGTACTTCAGTGTTGTTGCACAAATATACGGCAGGAATGTTGGAAGAAAATTATTCCAAACTTTTGTTTTTCCTGGCTGGTTAATGCCTTGGGAGAGCTCACAGCTCTTGTGATCGTTGGTGTTTACCCATGTTTTTTGAAATTACTCTCATTCTATAAGAAAATGTGAATCATGGTTAAATGGAGAAGTGACTGTATAAATTTATTATGACCGTATTTGAAGGTTTTATAATTTGTTTCTCAGAGTCTGGCCAGTGAGTGTCTTGTACATGGCTAGCTAATGGTCTAGCCTGTAAAAAGCTTTACTGGAAAATTGAAGTGTAATTTTAAGCAGTTTCAGTTTTACCGGTATGTGTCCCTATGGGGATGTCCTTATTCTACAATGATCCTTTCTCTTTTTTCTGACAAATCAAATTTGTTACTACCTTGAAATACTCTCCTCTGGTTCCACAGTAAGCATCCCCACATGAAGAGCTATTTGCAAGCAATCAAGTAGCCATATTTTAAAAACTTGCTGTGAAGGTGCTTTAAATGTCCTTGATTTATTTTGTGTTGCAAAGGACTCGGGGTGCACATTGTCAGTGACTGTGCTCGACTGAGAGTGCTAAGGCAATCTCATGTGAACATTAAAAACATCCACTCTCCATTAAGTCGCTAATACTCGATCTTGGGCTAAGAGTGTTAGCTGTTTGCAGCAGTTTATGGTATCTAGGTGGTTTAGGTTTCCTGTCACGCTTGTTAGTCTGATACAGTGGGAAGACACACTGTTTCTGTTGGCAGGGCAGATTGTAGATTAAGCTCCAGTTCTATGTCTCCTGTTTTTCTTTCTCACTGCTACCTGCTCATGCTGTGGTGAAGATTTGTCCAGGAGTCTCCGTGAGAACAAGAGCAGACAGCAGGAACAGGTTTTCATAATTACCCCTTCTTTTAGGCCACCTTGCCACAGCAAAGCTGTTTTTTTGCACGTGACATTCCTCAAATTTTAATCTCATCCCTTCTGATGATAACATTCCCTGTGGTTGTTGGGAAGAAGCACAGTCTGCAGTTATCATCATTATGTTGAGGTGTGGGGCTAACGTAGAAGATAGGGGAAAACTACATGTTGGTTGCTGTGCCGAAAGCAAGGCAGCATCTTCTCAGTGTCACTCTGCTGGTGCGAAGGCTCTCCCTTGTGTTGTGGTCTGATTTAAGCACCACTGGCATCACGACATGTGACTCTCTTCTAGTACAGGTGATGTGAGCAAGTTTCCGGAGTTCAGGTAGGAGCTAGATGCTTATGCCTAACACAGATGAGAAGGAGCAGAGACCATTTAAATAGAAGATTACCAGCGAGTTATTGCAGAGACTGTAACTGCTGCTTGCACTGAAGATACTTGTCTGTTCTCTAATAGCTGAATTTACAGTGACATTGAGTGCCTGTGGTAACTAGGGCCATAAGAACTTTTTGTTTCAGACACAGGCTTTGCATCTAGACCTTTAGAAGGCTGCGGTAGCCGCAGAAGCTAGTGTATGCATATGCTGGAAGCGGTGAGACTGTGCTAACTTCCGCAGACCCCACCGCAGCTGCAGCGAGGCTGATGGGTACCTGCACGGCCAGTGGCCCCTCACCACATCATCTGACTTGGAGCTACCTGCTCTGCAGCTGGGAAGGCAATCTGGGAGAGGAGAGGAAGGGAAGGGAGGGCTCTAAAACTCCTTCCTCTCCCCTACGCTCTAGTCAGCCCATCTCTAGACAGGCTTCTCCGCTGATGAGAAGCTTGGGTTTTTTTGGAGGATGCATACTTGCTGGCATCATTCCATCAAGTGCAAGACATGACAGTGCTTTTGAGATCCTCCATCGTGGAGAGCTGTAGGTGGAATCTCTTGGCGAGGGTTTAAAAAAGACAATTGCGCTAACCTCGCTTCTCCTTCCCTGTTTAAAAGAACTTTGGTGTTGGCTTTTTCTCTTCCATTTTCAGAAGGATGAACACTGATCCAGAGGTGATGATGATAACGGTTGATGCGTTTACTTTTGTTGTGTACTGAGTGTTGTATTATCCTTTTGTTAAATAGAAAGCTGCTGACATTTCTGAGAGTGCAGGGGAGGCTGGGCTAACATACATATTGAAATGAAAAAATGAATAGATGAAAGAACTGTATTCTTTATTAGAGAGTATGTTTCTTCCAGGCTAATTTTTCTAAGTCAGATAATAAAATTGTGTTATTTAAAATCAAACAACTATATTTAAAATATTTTATTACTTTGTTGGCTCCCCTTTTTTACTATGTATCCCCAGACTTTTGAAAAGCAGAGGTCATCTTCTTAAAGAATCCTACCATTGCCTTAGTTTGCAAATTGGCTCCTTGAAGTATCAGCTGTACATATTCTGCATTTAATAAATTAGTTTTTTAAGGAAGCAAGAAATTGATTATTCAATTACTGTGGATCAGACACCAGACATGCTAGTATGTTAGATGAAGCATGAATCTGATCAATAAAAATCTATTTCATCAGCATTTCTTAGCAGTGAACTAGCTGCTTGGGAACAAACAAAAGCACACACATGCAAAAACCCCTCTCTCCTCTAAATGTTTTCAGATGATGTGACTGAAACACAAATGTCCTGTGCAATAGACCTGTGTATAATCAGTGAATTTGTTATGTATGAAAGGTAGGTATGTATGTATGAAATACAATTGGCATTTCGTTCCTGGAGAAAAGTTTTGGACGTGTTTGTATTATGTATATAGATCCCATGGGTAAGAAACGTGATAAAATCTGCATGCAGAAAAATGTTGTCTCTCTTAACGTTAAATCTGTGCTGTATGCTGGCAACAGCCCAGAATTGAAACTGTTATGGTTTGTATGTGTCTGTTTCCTTCTCCTTTGATCCTTTAAATCTTTGCTTGAGAGCAAACACTTCTATATAGTTTATTAAGGAGACTGCCAAACTCTTCTCATAGCGGACATATTGGAGGCTATGCAAATCAAAACACATATTTTAATTGGGAATTTATATGCAGAGTGATTGCTGAATACTTTGCCTGCCTTTTTTAGGGGTGTGGTGGTATCAAAAACGTTCCTGTTGCAGATGATGGAATGGATCATGTCTTGCTACGCAGTGTATAAGAATGACAACATATATGTATTTTGGGATGTGGACAGTAGCATATAATCACCCTGTGACCCTACCGTTAGCTTTCTTAATGTTGCTCCGTCTGGATTCTGAATATGCCAAGGTCAGGCCATTGCTTGCCATTGTAACTGTCTACAAACAATTGTGCTGGGCAGTACTTTAAGTATTGTAAGTGTAAATAATACTTTTCAGTTTGATTCTCCAGGCCAAGTTCTGCACTCTTTTAGATAAATCTCAGACCTTACTCTCAGTAGTGTACTGAAATTAAGGAGATGACAGTGCTCTTTTTCTAATGGCTTCAGGAGAGTTCCTTTCCACTGACACCTGAATAACTAAGATCAGAGTCAGGCCATTGGTGTTTGGAGCCCTATTTTTTCTTTATTCATTGCTAGAATTCATCTAATGATATTCAGCTGCTTGAAAAATTTCAAGGGAGCCAAAGGTGGTATTGCTTGGTGGTTTGGGAGTCTTTCCTATCTTTGAACAGTTTTATTTTAAAAATAAAATTGTGAAAAAATAATTGTAATGCTTTTTGCAAAACCCTATTCGCGATCTATGGTTTGTGTTACTGGTACAAACTCTTTCAGCCAGTCCTGGGAGATGTTATAACAGTAGAAGAATCTTTATCCCTCTGTCTATGAACCTGTAAAAACTACTACCACCACCAATCTACACAGATGAAGGAAGCGAGACAAGTTCAACTCAAGGCAGATTTATGTCCCTCTTCAGCCAAACGCTTCAGCGTGCATTTGGCTACAGACGTGGGTTTGATCCGATTTTAGTCAACAAGTCACTTAAGCGCATGACTAAGTCCCACGGCGTTACCATGAGAGGTGAGCGTGGGCGTACGTGCTGTGCTGGCGGGGACTCTGTTCCACGCATAAGTGCAAGAATCTCACAGTGTTGTGTGAGTGACATTTGTGCCATGGTAGCTAGGTATAAAGCCACAGACTATGGGTGAATCATCAACATCACCACAGCAACAAATTACTTAATACTCAAAACCTTTGTCTCTTGTGAGACAGAATCTCTTGTTACGCGACCTTGGTAGAGCAGTAAGGAGGTTTTTATTGGAACGAACCGAGCAGGGAGGCTTGTACGTATTGAAATTCAACCACCAACCCTGCTTTGCTTTCCACAGGAGATCTCAGTTTGGGCTTCAAGTCCTGTGGTTGCCTCCCGGCTGCTTTCCCAGTGCTGTCCTGCACCTGCTGAAAGCTGCGGACCTCCCCGCGCTGATGGATGTGCGAGGAGGGTGGCTTCGAGTACCCTGCTGCTGCCTGGCACCTGCCTGCAATCCAGGAAGGAGCAGACTTAGTTAAACCCACGAACACTTGTGTATCAGTCGCAGCTACATCTGACAGTGCCATGTAGGGCCATCCATGAAATTGAATTATTTGATTTGACAGATTCTCAACTGGTAAGATTCAGTACCTGAATTAATTACAATGATGTAAACCAGCCAAGGGGAGGACCCATCTTCCTGTGTGTGTTTTCCATTCTGAGAGTTTGCTCACTGAAGCAGACACCCGAAACCCTTTTTTTTTTTAACATATCAACATAGATTATTTTGAGAGAATGTAAATGCTCAGAATGAACCATTTTTACCTGTTTTGGGATTTGAATGATTGTACCAGAAACTGTGACTGGTGTCCCTTCCAGTCTCCAGCAGGGTGATGAACCCTCTAGAATGAATTTTGTATTGTCCTGTTCTCCTCACTAGCAGGGGTAGTTTCTGTGAGGACTCTGAAACCAAAAGATGCTGTTTGATTCTTTGTACAGTGATCTGTAGTCTGTCTGAGCTTCCTTATGGGATATAGTGTGTCAAACACCTGTCAGTCATGTAATACTGTCCGCTTTGTTGAATTCTCAAAAAAGGCATAGGATTCTCTTTTCAACCTGCTGCTTTGAAATGATTAATAACCCTGGTGAGTCAAATGTTTTATGAAGCTTTTTGGCCTGTGTATGCTTTTCTTGGCATGGATGAAGGCACTTGAAGCTGAACCCAGAGCAAGGGTCCGAAAAGCGGTTACAATGAGGTGACCATCATGAGAGTCCTTTTTTCCCCCCAATACTATTAATTTTGATAATAGCGCTCTTCATGGTGGTGGCGAAGAGATTCATAGCTGCTTGTGAGCAGGAATCATAGCAAGGTTGGCTGCCAATATGAAGAGTTGGCCAATATTCTTTTATTTGTTGTGACAATTATAGCTTGATTTCCCCCCCCCATTTCTGAAAAACAGCAAGAGGAAGAGAATATTAAAAACTAAACTGAGGAGATAGTGCAGTGACTATTCCTCAGGTGCTGGCTCTTGCAGCTGCATGTTTTCTGATGTTCTCTACCCCAATAAGTTTATTTGGAGGTAGTGGAGATAGTTCTAAATCTTAAAAAAAAAACCCAAGCACCAAACTGAAGGTATTTGTGGTTGAACAGCGGGGATGGAAGACAAATGGCTGGCCAGCTCATCTCTGTCTTTGCATAATGATGCTCTGTCCTGGCAGTTATCTTGTGGATCTGACTAGGCTCATTTCCCAATATTTATATCCATCTATAATCGAAAGTTAATGTGGTGGAGTGATTCCAGTTCTGATTCTGTGCTCTCTCTCTTAATTAAATTATTTGAGACAGTTTGTGGGGAATAGAGGCAGTGCTATCCAGAAGTTATAACCTTCTGTCCATCTTGCAGGAAATAAGTGCTATGCTGTGGGTGTCCCCATCAAGAATAAGAAGCTTCCTTGCCAGACAAATGTAGTTGTGTTTAATGGTTTATGTTTTATGTTTACATCAGTCTCTGTTAACCTTAAACTAAGATTTCATGCCAGAAGAGAGCCAGCTAGCGCTGAGAAGCCTTTCCAAATGCTCTGCCCAACTCTTCCAAACATATACCGTTTGAATATGATACAGTCTGGGGCTTGCTGACTTAACAGGCTTCAGCTGGCTTTGGCCTGGCAGTACGATAATATAAGTGTTAGGCATACGTCAACTCTGCCTTTTAGTTCTGGGAATGAGATTTTATCCAATTTGCAAATTCTTAGGGTTTGCTTACTGACTATACTTACAGTTGATATTTTGAATTTTTAAGTGCTGGATGTGTTACACAATGTGGTTGCCCTCCATGACTAGATATTTGTAAAATTTGCTATCTATCATAGCTATTTTTTAACCAGTAAAAAAAGGATCACTTTTCATGCCTGAGAACACTGTGTTAATGGATGTAAAATAAAGGCTGGAAAAAGCTGTATGGTACAAATCTGTTAATACAAAAATACACGGGAGAATTAGAGAACATGTAAGAGGATATTTTTGCCAGGTTATATAGCCTGTAGCTTGTTACTCTGCAAAGCAGATGATGTCTTAACTGTACAGCTGACTAGGATGTAGTCATTATAGTTTGTGATCATTTGAACCAGTCAAGATCCTGATGACTGCTTGGTCTTGAAGAAATAGACGACTTTTTTTTGTCTTGAATTAGCCAACACATTTATAGTTCAGCAATATTTAAATACTGCATAAACTCTCAGAGCTTTCATTCCTCTTTTCACGTACAGAATATAGTAATTTTTTGAATCAGAGTAGTCCTTTCCAGTTACAATAAAAGGGTTGCTGAATAGTTCACGTTTAATTCATGAAATGTACGTTTCTTGGAGATGAGGCAAGTGCAATATAACATTATGGTTTTCTTTTCAGTCCACATGATTAATTTTTTCTCATGATATGGATACAACCTAAGATTTATCAGTTTCAATTTATCAGGTCAATAATAGCCTTCTCTCCAGATGTAATATATTGAGCTCAACAGACAGCAGCCTTTTAACATTTCTGTCTCCTAAATTGGTATTAATGGGGAGAAGATGTGTCAGTAGAATCAGCTGGGTTCACTTTCCCAGGTCTTCAGAATGGAAGACACCAGAAGAAAATAAACTTCTGGGTGCATTCTGGGTCTGACCAGTGGAGGTGGGTTATTCTCTGCCTGCACAGATATATTGTAAGATATTCTTTGCTGTCCACGAGCTAATAAATTATGCTGTGTGCTGTCAGGGGAGTATAAAATATGACCTCAAGAATTTTATATCCTTTTATATTGAGGGTTAGATAAGACATGGGTTATTTATTTACTGTGAGGATTCAGAAATTGTTTCATATTTAAGGGCAGTTATTGATTTACTAGGTTTTTTTTCTATCCTGAGGGGTTGGAAGGAGGAGTGCTTTTGCTCATGCATAAAGTAACAGAAACAAAATTTTCAGATCCCAGGTGCATCTAAAGGTACATCCCTAAATCAGCATAATCCAATTGGTAGTCTTGGGTGTCTACTACTGCTTTCTTTCTGTTTCCCTGGAAGGAATCAGAGGAGGTGGGGATTAGCTCCTCCTGTACATGGACAGGCACCCAGATCTGTCACTCCTGCATCAGCCTGGCCTACAAGAGGAGCCCCAGAACTATAGGATGTGTTGCACAGCTTACATCTGAGGTTTTATCCTTACCTCTTCAATAATTAAGTGACCTGATCCGTATCAGTGCTAAGTACCTGTAGCCTCTAACTTTCACGAGTTTCATGGTGTTCATCATTTGAAAACAAGATGTCTAGATAGATGTGGAGTTGGTTTTCCAGCCTTAGGATGAAGCTTTCAGAATTTTAGCCTTTATTCCAGTGACTTAGGCATCAGTGCAGTTTTCTGGAATAGTCTGTTAGATGCATCGTCTCATCAGCTGTCTTAACCTCTTTCCTTCTGCTATCTGTCCCATCTACACTCCCCTGTGCAGTTAGAGCTGCTGTTCTTGCACACCTCTCAGTCAGCCGTTGTGAATGCTGTCGAATGAAGACATAACCATGATTCCTTTCCACCCCTATATCTTACTCTGTTATCCAGAGCTGCCTCGAAGAGCACGGATGATCTGAACATCCAGGTGTAGGTGCAGTTTGAAGCCTGTATCACATCCCTGTCTTCCAGAGTTCCAGCCGCTCCACGCCTGCTGAAGCCGTTTTATGAAAGTAAAGTTAATTTTTAAGCCTCACAATACAGTGATGTCTTTGTTTTGTGCTTTTGCTCCTTACCATGTAGATGGCTGGCATGACTAACAGTACTGAGGTTGATAATATATGTAATTTATGATATGATGGGGATTTCTGTTTGCAAGGACACCTTTCCATAGATAACCTAGAGCACAGGGTTTTAATACATAAATTTGCTAATGTGGCATTTGTGTCGTACAAGTAATAGTGAAGGCCTGACCCGATTCACTGAAGTGGCAGATCTTGTGTTCTTTGTCTGTGCTGATGCTAAATACTGTCTACTTCCTTTTTATATGTTTATATGTTGATATGCAAGGTGACCAGGTAAGTTGAAAAAATCAAATTGATATAAAATGTTATTTGTTTGAACAAATAATTTAGAGGACTAACTCTTTCATGCTCATTATCAGAAAAGGAGTTTTTCAAGTATGTTCATCAAATTCTATGTGAACTTTGCAAAACAAAGACTTGAATTTCTTTCACTGGTTTTCTCTAGCTTTGCTTAAGCCATTGAAAAGGTCTGCTTTGTGATGTACCTGAACTCTACAAACCTTACTGGGAATTTGATCCATTCATGGAAGACTCTTTAATTTATTAGGCAGCGTGGTGTATTCTTAGAAAGAAAACTTCAAGATGTGTATGAAGGATTTGCTCTGTGTTGAATGAGTACGTGATTTGTGTACTGCAGAAAGAGAAGAACTGATTTATCTTGTGATCTCTTGCCTATACAAAAACTTGCAATATTTTAACAAGGTTGGGACATCGTTGCTAGCACATTCTGGAGGAAAGCCAAGCTCTTGCTTGTATTTGGCTTCAATTCTAGTAAGTGATTTTTGACTATTTCAATTAATTTATTTGTTTTTATGCTATACCACAGCGCTTTGGTAACGCAGAGACCTGTGCTGCACACCTGCAATGTCAACTTCACATAAGAGCTACTACTTGGGAGGGACATAATAGAATATAGTAGAATAACGGAAGAGTAGAATATAAACCTGCTGGTTTCACTTGGTGGTTACACCAGGGGTTATACAGTGTGCTTGTTCTCTAATACATTCCTGTTTTGTGCATTTTGCCAACACCCTCAAATAAGCATAATGACATTTTGAAAGAATAAGTGATCAATTTCTACCAAAACAGGAATTCAGGACATCTCATATTGCTTGGTCTCATGTTGGGAATGCTGGCTGAATTTGGGGCACGCCTGAAGCAATTCCCCACACCATTTCAGGTCTGTGGTTTGTGGCATTTGGGATGTGGTACCATCCAGATGCAAAGGCATCTGGCTCAGGGTGAAGCAGTATTTAAAATACCAGTTTCAGAGCATGAACATGAGTTCTCTTTTTTCCTCAGTAACACTGAGGTCTTCCAGTGGTGCCTGTTCATTCAAAATAACCCTTTTCTTCTTCAAGGGACAGAATTAAGCAATTGCCATAATGCATCTGCTGGGTTTGCTGGAAGGGCACAGGTGTATCTGTAAGGGTTGTGGTTGGAAATGCAGCTTCTTCTGCCTTGGGAGGAGAAGAAAGAAATTGTGTTTCTTAGTGGAGACACTGCATAGCTCTCCAGAATGGAAATTTCTAAATGGGGGGAATTTTATAGTGAGTCATAAATATTAATGTAGATAGATTTCCCCCCCCCCCCCCAGCTATCTCTGCTAATTATCTGATAGAGAACCCAAATAGAAGTCCAGGCTATTGTTTTCTAAGCTTAAGGTACCTTCATTGTTGGAATCTAAATATAAAGCTGTACTCAATAGGATGATCAGTTTTCTGCAAGCAAAGGGAGCATTGCATATGTAATGATCACTTTGTGTATATGTAGCTTGTCGAAGTGATTAGAAAAATGATGGCATCAGCCTTTTTATTACAGCAGTTGGATTAGTTAGGGCTTCGGCTTGCAATATTATTAGAGACAGCAGATAAAGCAGCTGTTAGGGAAGCTTTGCTTGTTCCCATTTACAAGGAGCTCGCGCCTGTACTTGTTTAGGTGGAGAAAAGGCTGAGAGCATAAAGCCACTAAGTAGCCAGAAATTATACCAGTCCATTAGTTTTCATGGTTCATATTTTTTTACTATGCTATAAATAGTTAATCCAAGCCACCCATGGAAACAGACACAAACCACGTGCCTCCCATGCTATAATGGATGCTACTGTTTGCCTTCATCTTACCTGAGCGATATATTTGTCCTGATCCTGTAGCCTTCTCCTATGCTGAACAGTCCTTCCTTCGTGTAATCCTGGCTGAGCAGATCCCGCTCTGGAAGTACAACCTGGGGACATGCGCACACCCTTACAGAGTCTGTTTGCGATTTCTGTTTTTAACTTCCCAGGCACATGGGTTTCTACTGCTTATTGATCAAAGGCAGTAGAAATAAATATACGCGTGGCAGGAGTGAGACATACAGACATCATGCAACTCTTCCTTGCTTTGGCCATATATAATTTGAAGGGTAGATTTTGAAGTTTGGTTTTGGGGGGGGGGGGGGGTTGCCTTTTTTTTTTTTTTTTTTAAATGTACCCTCTTAAATCCTCTCTGGGCTTTGAAATACACAGTTTCATTTTCAAAGGCACTGAATGGCAGATCTCCTGACATCAGGTGCTGAATACTTTCCAAGATGTATAGGTAGAAATTTAGAAATCCAATTTAGTTTCCAATGAGGTATGAAGCTAAAGATATTTATGAAGCTTTATTTTTAAAAAAAGTAAGAATATCAGTATGTATTCCCATCAAGATCATTATTTCTGTGCATTCACAAGCACAAATATGAAACATTCCTTTTTCTGCTTGTGGTGATAATTTTTATTGATGCTTCACCTAGAAGAAGCTTTCCTCAAAATGTAGTTTGCATTTGTAGTTAAAGAGCAGGCTTTGGCAAATTTCTTTTGACAAGAACTTTAATATTTGGCATCCAGCCATTGAAAATACACAATCCTTCCTGCTTCGCTCAAAGCTGCATTGTTCATAGAGAGCAGAGCTATCGTGTAAGATCGTGGAAAATGAGGAGATTGTAGAGGCAGCTTGGTTAAAGGCTTTGCAAATCTAAGACAAGGCTTTAAATATCTCAGAAATTAAAAAGAAGCATTCCTGTACTGGTGAGATGTGTTTGTGTAGACTCCTGTTTGCCACACATGTCTACGTAGTCATATACCTTGAGGTAGGCAGATAGGGCTATATCAGAACTGTACAGGAACAATAGTCCACTATCCAATTTGCTTCAATAAAAATGTTCTGCTGTTGGCATTATTAATTAAAACTAGGAGTCTTCCCTTAACAGTTATGGCACTCAGAGGAAGAAAGTTGATCTTAAATTAGCTTGGACCTAACCCACATAAAGTCTTCATAGCTCAGCATCAACATCTTGAACTGTACTAGGGTTAAGAGGGCAGTCATATGGTCTGAAAAATGGTTATGTTGTTCTCCTTGAGGATAGCTGCTTTCTCCATTGCTTCCAACTCTTAAGTGATCCACGGCTGCTCTGTGTAGAAATCAATACCATAATCCAGTCTGGAGGTCCTAAGGTGTAGCTGCAGCGGCAATTATGCTTTGACAATAGACTTCTGAGGTGTGTTGTATGGCTCATTACAGCGAGTAACTTTAAACATGCTGCTGTTTTTCTGAGGCTTCTCTGATCAGGGCTGAGCTGGAGCGGAGATCTTAGAGCAGCTGCCTTGATTTATCTGAGCAGTCCAAGCAAATGGGTCTTAATGGTGGCAGCTAGCATGGTAATGACAGTGTGGTAGACCTATTGCTTGGTGCAGCAGAGCTTTGCATACCACTAAAGGTTGTGTCCAGGTGAGGTAGGTGATTAGGATTAGTTTAAGGCAGACAGAGCAGGTGGTTAAAGAAAATTAGACATTCTGTATTTCACGGGAACAGCAAAGATTACTTTGTGCTGCCTTTGTTGCTTTCTTTTATTGTAGACGTTTGCAAAGATTACTTTGGAAGTGTTCATACCAATAAAGAAAGTTGTAGCTTATGCAAGCAAGGAGTCCAGCTTGCACATTTATCTGAGATGAAGATATTTAAGCTGTTAAGGAAATGAAAACATAATGGTAGAAATAAGCCCATACAGATACGGCATTATTGTATTTGGTCTTCTGCCAGATACGGCCCTTGGAGTTGTAGTGTTTTGCTGTCTTTAATATAGAGATGTGGCCACTGAGACAGTTGGTCAGAGTAGGAAGTTACTTAAATCAGAATGTAATATTGCCTGTTGAGGCTTGCAGTCGTAAGGAATTCTACCTTCATCGATCAGATCAAGATGGATGGCTGTGAAATCGGATCTTCAGCCTTGCTCAGCCACACGGGAGTGTGAAGGATGCAGGCAGAGGAATTATGCTCTAGTTTGGCCTTACCTCTCCAGCTGTAGCCCCAGGGCTGCTGCCACCATCCCCGCGGTCTCTCTTTTGGCCAAAGCCTAACTGCCTTGCCCTTGACGAATTTGAGATAAAGGAACGTGTGTCCTAGTCTGAAGAGAAAAATGTTTCTAGCTGTCAGTGTGGTGTGTGTAGCAGGCCTTTTCTGCTGTGAGTTAGCTTCAGGTTCATGTGGGAATTAAAAAGGTCAATCTCTTCCAAAGTAACCGAGAAGAGGATGATAAGTTGCTCAAATAGACATCCCTCTGCTTCTCTGAACTGTAATCTGTCAGTCATTTCTCAGGCTCTTCTTTACTGTCATTAGATGATAGCAAGTTAATTGCAGGTCTGTACATCAAACTTTTAAGTGTGTGTGTGCTTCACTGCAAAAATAGGTTTCAGAGGGCTTGGAAATTGTAATTCTAGTGATCACTATCCTTCCCCCATAACACGTTGTGTTTTTATAAAGTCATGAACAAGAATTAAAGTTGGTTTTAAAAATTGGTTTTTAAAAATTAACGATTGGTCACAAAGCTGGCTCTTAAGTGGGCTTCTCTACAAAGATGCAACCACCCCCCTAAGACTCCACACTTCTCTGTTTCCCAGGTTTCTCTAGGAAGAAAGTTTCTGTGGAATTGATTTGCCCAACAGTGTATCAGGAGCATCCAAAATAGGTCAAAATGCAGTATTGCTCGCCCTTTTTGAAAGGGCAACAGGCTCCAGTGAGTCTTGTGTGTCTTGCTGCAGCCAACGGGGATCTTGATTGCCTTTGCAGTTGCTGTTGGATTGATGTACAGAGCCCCATAAAAGGGCACGGTTGTAGTTTCACAGTGAACTGGGCCTTAAAAATCCCATTCTCTATTGCTTAAAGTGATTAGAAGACCAGCACCTTTTGCAGGTCTTTTTGTAAATCCAGTTCTGTAAATATAAGTGTCTAGGTCAGAAGCTAGAGGTGCTGGCTGTCACATGTTTTTTTCCAAAGCTATAGTATGCTTGGAAACTCTTTAATGAAGTTGGATTGCTATAAGGAATCCAGTGGGTTTCTAAAACACTAATTGAATTTAACCTGTAAAACTTGACTTCCAGCAGGTTAACTGAGGCTTCTCAGCTGGTGCCTTTGTCTTGACTTAGGCTGACATGAAAATTTTAAGTAAAAGTAAAGAAGAAATTCTGCGTTCTCTTTCTCCTAGTCACATGCCTTTTGAGCTCTTCTCATTCACTTCCTTCTCATTACATTGCAAAATCAACTCCCTGTCATTTAGCAGCATAGGGCACCTGGCTGGGTGGCGTCGTCGCACCCTTGAGAAGGGATGTTACCTCCAGGGAGCTTGAGCCCTGGCCACAGCGGCTTTGCCTGGTTTACGCAGAAACAAGACACCAAATGCAAGCTTGCTGGGACACCAAACCCATCCCCCCGAGAGGCGCACCTTGCGCAGGACTCTTCGGGCCAACATACATGTTGCTGGTGACTTTTTTTGCTGTCATGAAGTGATACTTGTTGCTCTGGAACTCATTTTAATGAATCAGCTGCCTGTACGGCTCTTCAGAAGGTGCATCCTGCTGATATCAAACCACATGAATTCTAGTTCTTGTTTAGATGGTTCTTCTCTGACTTCAAGAAAAGGAGGTTTTTAAAGGGTGTGTAGGTACTTAAATATTCAGGCAGAGACCTTGTGAAATTTTAAAAACCAGCCTGTTCTTAGCCTGCAGTTACTACAGATGCCTAAATGCCTTTAAAATCTGCTCTGTTGCTTCTCTACCCTAGAAGTAGATCAGTTTTCATTTTATCCTTCACTAAAATAAAAATATAATCAGGATAAATTCACTAATGGAAAGTGTGTGGCAGTTGTACAGTGTGCTGTGGACAAAATGTAACTCCCAAGAATCTACAAAATCCAAGAAATATCAAATTCTCATAATGCTTTTATAAAACTAATATGATATAAATGGTGGAGGCAGTAATGAAGAAGAGGTTGTTCCATGCACTCTCTAAAGAACCAACATCCCCTTAATGGCAGAACTCTGGGGTCCTTCTTTGCAGAAAGCAGACTGACAGCATTTGTAGGTTAAATGAAATGAATTAGCAAACAAGTAATTATATTTGCATGTAACCTTGTTAAGATAATATCCTGTCCATCTTAAACCTGTCATATTAGACATATTTAATCTTTGTGACGCATGGAGCAGTATATTATGTTTGACAGCTTCTAAAGGAAGAAGGACGAGAGACTGTAATTGGAATGCTGCTGTTGGATAATAATGATGAGCACTTCTCATCTTCAAAGGGTTTTCAGCCTCTCTAGCTAATCCACACATCCGCTGAGTGGGGAAGGTAAGTTTTATCCCTGTTTTACAGATAGGGAAACTGAGATGGAAGAAGAATCATTGGATTAGAACTTGAAGAGCCTAGATACTAGTGGTGCTGTGTAACAACAAAATTAATCTAATTTGCGCACTCAAAACAAAGTAAATGTATTGTTTAGGTTTAGATTACAGACATCAATCTTCCTGATATTTGACCCTTCAGATATAAAGTCAGTCTGATGCGCTACCAACATGACAAGTGTTCCCTAGTAATCGTATTGCTGTTGCATTCAATAACCTTTACAAGGAAAATGTGCCAAGTTTCTGAATGTTTGTGCTTAGAAATGAAGCTCCGATCCTGAAAGCCTTCTGGTACAGAATCTGGTTTGTAATTAGTGGAACTTCAGGCTCGGAAACCTGAGAGTATCACCCATGGCACTGGCAGAACTCTCCATGGAGTGTGCAGCTTCCTGGACAGTTTTCCTTCCTGGATTGGCATGTTAAGGCAATTTGAATTTACTGGTTATTAAAACGGTAAAACTAAATTAGTTGCTGCAGTGAACATCTCCCTCTTCTGTTCTTAACCCCTGCATTTTATTTAGATGTGATTGCTTTTGGTGTTAAACAGATACAAGATGATTTAAAAATAACATTTTCTTTTGGTTTCAAGTCTGTAACTTATGTTATTAAACCAGAAAATATGTTAAAAAAATCAGTTTACCTACTTCTGATCATACTTTATACTGGAATTTCTTTTATGTTACCAGTAAAAAGTGGGCAATTATTACACAATAATTGTGTGATTCTGTTATCCCAAGAGCTAGTGAGTTGCAAATATACATTAGGAGTTTTTACAAAAAGTCTTTATTTCATGAATAAATAAATACTAAACTATTTTCTCCTAATGTTAAATTTACCAAAGCTTCCCTGATGTCACCAAATATTAACACACAAGTGAGCCATAAACTGAACCGTACTATAGTTCCCCACTGGAACGCAGTCAGTGAACATGATGCAGCTAGTGAGCAGCCATGAAAATACTCTGACTGATGACGTTTTCAGTGACTGTCTGGAGAATGCTTCATACATAACAAAAAACTGTACACAAAGATAGCGACATTTAAAAACTTCATTAATAAACAACAGAAATATTCCTCCTTCATTTTGACTGATTGTCTTCCCCCTTCACTTACTCTTACCTTGCAGCACTGCCCAGTTATTTTTCAAGTAGATACCCCTTTTGTGTTCTTTCTCTTTTGTATTTTCTGGGTATATTCCTATATGCATTTGTTAGTTCCCTGATAAAAGAAAACGTTTTCGCTTAGTCTTTACCTGAGTTCGATTGGATGAAATGACAACGCTGTTAAAAATCAATGTGCAGAAAGCCAGATCATTACTGAGGTTTTCCCTTGAACAACAGTACATAGAGACAGCAAGCTCAGGAAAACAGCCTGAGTAAACTGCATCGTGATTGATTTCAAGTACACCTGATGAAGTGTAATTGTCTACTCCTTCATTTCTTTTCATTCTCCTCTCTACATGCTTCCTCTTTTGGGATCAACTAATCTGTAGCAATAATCACAAGCAGCAAGAACAAAAAAAGAAAATACATAGAAATGATCCCCCCATAGTTTTGGTTGCAAAACCCAATAGCAGTAACTTTATATTTCATTTATAAGTCCCATATTTCCCTGTAATATCAGCAGAATTTTTGGGAAAGCCCTGACACCACTTTACATTAACTTAATAAAAATGCACGCTTTAGTTTATGTTGATGGTTTTGCTGTTAGTGGCATGGAGACTAGGTGTGTCAACATCATCACCAATATCTTCTCCCTCTTAATTTCTTCTAAAATATGGCAAGAGAATTGGTACTGTGAGGGGTTAGGTTCCAAACATTTCTGGGTGAGGTGTTTTTTTTCTTCTTATTTTTTTAATTGACATTTATGGCACTCAAAATGGAGAGTCTCCAGTTCAGAAAATAGGGCTCTAACTGGCATTTTTGAGCAGGGAACATCTATTCCACATTATGGAATGTGGTCTGATACCTACTCGATATAAATCCAGACTGTTAAATTAATTAACTTCCTTCAATAGCGATCCAATTAAACGTAGTTTATATTTTACTCATATCCTTAACCTTGTAAATTTACATCAGTGCAAACTCTTCATACGAGAAGAAATTGTCCTTCTGTGATTATCTGCCACAGGCCATAAATCTGTTTGGTAAAATCATACTCTACTTAAAATACTATTTTAAAAATTATTTAAGATCGATATTTTTTGTTTTGGGCACAAACAAGCGTATTAAGGCTACTTAAGCAAATGGTTTAGGATTTTTTTTTTTTTTTTTTAAAAACCCAACTCTCATTTTACCTAGTATAGGTACAGCATGCCAGGGAATTGCCGTTAGTGCGCTGAAAGCAAGCCTGTTTTGGCTTGCCGTGTGCTCCGTGCTGTCATCTGCTTTCATACCGCCCAGGTGTCATCCCAGCACTGTCATTTCTTGTGAATATTTGCTCTTACGTAGTATGTTACTTTTCAGTTTCGTTTAGACCCAAATTTCTCCCTCAAACAATGCCTTTGTCAGTATGTCCCGGGGTTCTATACTTGCAACTTCTCAATGTTTTAAGTATCAAATTATCAAATTTACTGGTGAAAAGCTGCTTGCTTTTTTTTTTTTTTTTCCCAGACCCATAAGCTCAATTTGCAACATGAGAATTATGTTCTTTGTTTTACCATGTAGGGGTGTGTGTTCTTACATCTGTCTCTAGTAAGAGATAAGTTGCGTCAGGTGGAAGGTTCACTGGCTGTGGTCAGAAAAAAACCTCCACTTTTTAGAGATGATGCCTTCAGTGACCTCACCCACCGAAGGCAATGGGACTGTGCAGGGAGAGCAAGCCTGTGAGGAATGAAAGCAGTAATATTGCGCTTTGGTCGGGTATGTCTCCACAAGGAGCAGATGCCGTGGGAAATGAAGGAGTGTCATTTTATTTTGAAACTTACAGAACAGAAAACTACTTTCGAGTATCTAGAAAGATTATTACACACTTTATAGCTGTTCAAACAGTTTCTCCTATTGTACTCGATTTTAGGTGTACTAAATCCCTCCTTTCTTTCCTGTCTACTATTCACATAGTTAATCATCAGCTACATTCATGTGTCCTCCTTCCTTCAGCCCAACCCTCTTAGGTTTAGCTTGCTTTCTTACATCACTGTAGGCGAGTCCCTCCAGCTCTGACCATGTTTTGTTACCCTCTCTGGGATCTCCCCACTTCATCTACATCTTCCAAATCATACTAGGCTAGAAGTGCTGGGTAGCCAACTAGATACCTGTTGATATGGCCTGTTATCAAGTGATTTCAATGTTTTCAGTTGTGTTAATATGTTAATACAGGTAAATGTGAAACTGGGGAGCAAGTGAAACCTGTCTGTATCAAGAAGGCAGTGAAGTCTTCCTGAATACTCTCATGCACACTCTCTCTTTGTTTTGGTGGCTTTAGGTCTATACCACTGCATTTTAACTCCTGTCCAATGTAATACATTTGTTTCTAATTACACTGCTCTTCAAACCAGTGTACGTCTCCAGGCTGTTTTTAGAGGTGATGGCTTAATACATTTACACAGAATATCAATCACAATAGTTGTTTGTTGCTGAAAATACAGAAGCTGTGCTGTTCATAGAAAGAAAAGACTACCTTGAGCCCATGAAACTTGAGAGACTGAGTGTGAATTTCTTTCTCTTCCACAGGTTTTCTGTGCAACTGTGGGCAGGTCTTTTAGGCGCATAAAAGGATTTGGGTCCTCGTACTTTCTTCTCATGCTGTTTACTTCCTCTCTCCCCTTTTTTTCTTTTTTTAGTTGTAAAATAGCTAAGTGGTCCCTTACATGAGCAGTAGAAATGTTGTAAAATATCTCTGTTCCAGTCTTTTTAATGGCCTGGTGATTAGAGGGCCTTCTACCAAAGCAAGAGTCTACTGGATAAATGTTTTCTCCTTTGTATTAATACACAGAATTATGAATAATTGAGAGTCGTGAATGATGGTAAAAAAGCTGAGACTAATGATGTAAGTGCATAACTGAATGCAGAATTAATTCCTCTGCCAGGAAGCTTTGCATTTTCATTGTTGCTTGCAGTGATTTCAATTTACCAAGTTAAACTTGCTCTGTACAACTTCCAGTGAAAAGAGGAAGAGAAACTGGTTTGAATGGGAGCCCATTGGGATGGGGTGCTCTCCTCAGAGTCCTTGGAAAATGCTTTTGGGAAATCTGCCTATTGATAGAGCCAAAAAGGCTCTATCATAGAGGGGCCGTAATGACAGCAGTAATGTTGGAAGCAAACAGAAAGACATTACTCGAAGGTAATGCAGGAGGACTGAAGTGCAAGATGCTGGGGCAACCTGTCAGAAGAATAGTTCTCTTGCTGCCATGATGATCGTATGTACTAGACAAAGAGATGGAAGTCTAAAACTGAGTCATCTGTGAGAAAGACACAAAGGCATAAATCTGGCAGAGACATCATAGCTGATATTTCTAAATTTAGATGTTAAGGCAGTAAGATGAGAGGAGGCTCGGTATATATGGCAACTGGAGTTATTCTGCTGTGTAGTAGCAGAGCAGAGATGTCTCTGGGTGGAAGGGGAACACTCCTGTTAGGCCCTCCACGCCAGTTGTTCCTAGAGCCGCTCTTTGTCAAGATAAACTGAGCCCTCAGGTTTTAGGCTAAATCCCAGCTGTGGTGGAGGTGCAGCTTGGAGCAGGTTTCCCAGTTAGCAGGTGTGTGTGCACCTGAACCTCTTAGCTTGTCAGCTCTGCATTCGGCAGACTGGCTAGGCTGGGGACTAGCAGAACAGATCTCAGGAGGGAAAATGTGTCGGTTTTATGCTTGGGAAACTACTGCTATGAAAACTGCCTTCAAAAAAAGAGGCAGTGTTTGCCCTCCTACAAAGCCACTATGCTTGTCTCCATTTTGGAAGACTCTGCTCAAATCTCCCAGATTTCAGTTCCTTTTTTCGGTGCTTTGTTTTTTCCCCTTACCTGCCCAGGTTGTTTACATTTCGTTGCTGTGTACTGCTTGTAGGCTATTTAGTCTCTTTAAAGGACCTGTGGTAGAAAAAGGTCTAATAATGTGAAATGCTCAGTTCTTGTTAGTGCAGCTGCCATCTGTGGGAAGGGAATTCTGCATGGGTGGCTGTAGGTGCGAATTGAAAAAAATGGGGAGGTGACGAAGAAATCGAAGATGCTGTGAATGTGAACGGAGAAATTGGATTGTTGAACATTTCTTGTCCTGCAGCATAAAATAATTATTGATGAAAGTTTTACTGTGCAGAAAATCTGTTTTGAGCTTCATGCACACAAGCCTTTCCACTTGCCATGCAGATTTAAATGACGTGGAGAAGTGCAGTCGCTGTGAGAAAGCAACCATTGATGATGATAATGGCACTAACCTAGAATTTGTTTCTATTTCCTGTGGGTTTGGCAGAACAGGCTAGAAAAGCACCGAGCATCCTTTGCTGTGCTCATGATGAAGAGAACTGATCGTTTGCACTGCGCTTTGGGTTCCTCCAACCCCACAGAATAGATTATCTGTTGCTTTTTCAGAAAGAAGTTACAATAATTGTATTGATTGTCTTTCATTTGACTCTTGACTGAGAGGAATAAAAAGCTTCAGGATTATTGATTTAGTTTTGCACTCAAGTATTTTACTTTTGTTTTCACTTCCCATAGGACCTAATCCCAAGGCCATTTAGGCAGTTGTGTAAGGCCTTAATGCAGTAGAGATAATGCTGTTTTGCTCTGCAGAAGCCTGAATCAGCAAACAGCCCATGTGTCTATCACCATGCTCAGGCATTTATAACTCTATCAGCTGAAAATAACCCTAAAATGAATGAAGAGATGTTTAAACAAATGGATTTGTTTATTCTGCCTTCTGGGGACCTATTAATATCTCTTATGTGCCTGAATGCCTTCTAGATACACCCTTGCTGTATCTATCCTTGTCACTGACCAGGACCAGAGGGGCAGGAATTTAGGGCTAGAGATTTTCAAGTGCCAAGCACAGCCTCGTCTTTGTGCTACTGAAATGCTGAAGCTGCCCTTGTAGAAATGGTCATTGCATTGTGCTTTAGAACATCCAAGAGTAGGAGTTAGGGATTGTTGTGTTCATAGTCAGCACTTAAATTTTAGTGTTTAAATTTGATTGTCTTCTCCTTACACCCTTTTCTGCATCCTCAAAGTGGAGCTTAGATAATACCAATCCAAATGATACTGTAGGTAAGGCTGTTGAACTCCACGCTAACTATGGAGGTGATGCCCAGCTCAGTGGTTGGAACTGAAACTACTTTTTCAGTCTCTCAGTGCTTCAGTGTTTGTGGAAAATAGTCTCTCATGAATGTGTTGGAGTTTTATGTTTAATATTGATTTTCCCTTTACTTGGAAAAATAATTAAATAAACCCACAAATGTAAACAAAATTTAGTTGGGCAGAAATATTCAGGCACAAAACACAGTAAAGCAAACATATAATACAAGATAAGCACAGAAACATGTCATTAAATACAACCAGGAAAACTTATTTCATGGATTAGGGTCTGTTGAATTAAAGGCCTTGTGGTTCAGAGACTCCACGTAGAATCAGCACAACTTCTACACCTGGCAGCTCACGCACTGTGCCTATATATGTAGTGCGAGTGTGTGTAGGAGGAAAAGAGTGGGGCGCATGAATTGATTGTTCATATAACACAGTTCCTGTGTTTGTTGTACCATTATTAAAATTACATGATCCTGAAATAAGGTAAATTTGTCTCAGACTTCTTGGCCATGTTTTGTCCATCACTTTCAAACGTTTTTGCAGGAGTTACATTGGTGCTATAATCCCTTTGTCACCTCATTTTCTTGATGTTGCAAGTCAGGCATATAAAAAAACTAAGAAAGGCTTTGGGACAAAAAGAGGAGTGCACTTAAAATTATTTCCCTATGTTAAATCCAGCTTCCACTCAATTCTGAGATAGTGCCGTATGCACACCACAGTTTTAGGAAGGCAATTAAATATACTGAAGTCCAGGTTAGGTTTGTTCTCTTGGACAAAGTCGCTTCTCCTGGGGTGGTTGGTCGCTAATAACCGAGTCTGGTTCTCTAGTCTTAGTTTTGACTTACAGGGTGACCTTGGCAAATCTTTCCTGTGTCTTGTCCTCATTTGTAAGATAAGGAGGCAGAGATCCATGGCACAGCACTCTGACATCTCTAGAAGAAAAATGCTGTGCGCTTCCAAGTATTTGTTATCATCCAAGTGTGGTCATTAGTATACTGTTTCCTTGAGAACATTGCGCCCTTCTCCAATCTGTTCTGTTTTTTCCTCCAAGGAATTTATGTATGCACCTTATGTCCAGGAACCTTCCAGCACTTATAAAGATTGGAGGAGAACATTATTGCTGTTTTACAGATGTAGCAATGGAGCATCTGCAGAGAGTAAGATCCTTCTTGGAGGTTATACATCTTGCTCAGTGGTCCAGGTTCCCGTCTCCCAGCAGCTTTAATCGCTAGACAACTTTGCTACCCTTTGTAAGAGAGAGACGGGTGAAAAAGCCATCTGCTGCTTGTGGTTGCTAGGGAGTCGCATGCTGCCCTCAGGTTAGGCTGATCCGCTTTCCCTCCCATCGGTACTTGTATGGACCACTGCTCTGCACAGAGATAAAGTGGATTTAGCTCTTGCTTTTTTCCTCCCCCTCCCAGTAGTATGGCAACGGCACTATTCAAGGGGGCATGCATGAATTTGAACATAGAACCTGTCAATGCATACATGCAGAAGGGGAGAGTAAATGTAGATTTTGTAAAGCGTTGCTCTGCTACTTGCTTGATGTCTGAAGCCTGCAACAGTGATGAGGAAGAAAACTGCCTTTAGTGAAGAACACTCACACCCGAGACACTGGCAGAATACTGAGGTTTGTATAAATCTGTTCATTATGGCTCTGTGGGGAATTTCCAAATGTATTAGCATTTTTAGGTCCTCTTATCAGCACTTCAAAGATAAAGTGGGGTGAGATGAACGCTTCTCCCTTAGCGCGCTGGGTTTTACATGCACTGTGCGCCCAAAATAGGTAGGAAAGTCTGAAAGGGGATTTGCAAGCAGATGTTTAAAAGTGCGGGGAATGATTTTTCTTACGGTTTTTAATTATGATTTGTCAGATGGCTTCTCATAGGAACATAACCACAAACCAGATAATCACTGATGATTTATTTAAAGAAAAAAGAAAAGAAGAAAAGGCAGGCTGGGTAGTGGTTTTGTGAGGTGCTGCTGGTGGGGGCTCTGTGTGTCTCTGTCATGTTTCTCTCCCTGCTTACTGTCGTCATGGAAGCTCAGAGCCAACTGGGAGATCCTGCTCTGCATGGGACTGGATTACTGACCCTCATGCATGGAAAACTGAATGTATTAATCGACAGCCGCATTTTCAACCCATAGGACTTCACAAGGAATTTGAAACAAAAAGGCCAGAGCCCTCTCAGGAGATTTTCATCCCAGGGGGGAGTCTGATTTTTAAAAAACAAATTAGCATCACCATAGAAAAGCAACTTCCAATGACCAAAAATTAGAATACAAAATGAAAGATTTTTTCGTTCTCCTGGGTGCTGCTTTCCATCTTTTTTTTTGCCAGTTGAAGAAGCGCTCTTGTCTTAGATGTAGCTGAGGTGAGCTAAGCTCTGACCCCAATGCACTCACATTGGAAGTGGGAAAACTAGCGACATCAGAATGTCTTGCCAATCCATGGGTGAAAGATAAAAGAGGCTCATTCTTTTATAGAGGGTTAACAACAGCGGTCTTTTGATTTATATGTATACAAATTCACTAAAGGTCCATGAAAGGAGAAATCTACAGGAGTTAATCTAGCAGGGGTAGATAGGGTTTTTTTTTTCTCCTTTTCCTCCTGGTGGCAAAGTATTTCAGACTAATGAAAGATAGTCAGAATTCTGAAAAGACCTGCGAAAGAAAGCTCATGAGCTATAAAAGCTTGGCCTATATGTATTGCACATGGTAAATATGGACGTCATATGCCTCAGAAGACTGCCAGGAGTTCTAGGGAGAAGGCTAAAAGGTTTACGTTTGGAAATGCAAAGGATGGAATTGCTGGAGGCGAGACATGGATAACCTCCACTTGTCTCCTTAACTCCGGTGCGCTGCCTCGTCCCGCAGATTTGCGTTGCAGCAACTGGGCGTTGAGTTGCACGGTGAGGTTAATGGCAGGTGCGTGTCTCTGCCTGAGACGGAGGGCACAGGACGAGGCTGGGAGGCCTGTTTTGCAGTTTGGGCCGCTGGGGCGACGGCGGAATAGCTCCTGCCAGGGAACTCTGTGGGGACTTTGTGCTGAATTAATACAAAATGTGTTTCGCCTACCTTTTCCTGCAGTGGATGCTGTCCTCTGAGTTCAGCGCACATCTTCTGAACTCCTCTAAGGAGTTGTTTCAGCCTCGTTGCAAACGGTAGCAGATTTATCAGCTAACAAGCTTATACTGATGGGTGTTTTCTCCCTAAGCCTGGCTATCCAAACATAATAATACTCTGCAGATTTTTCCCTGAAGGGTGCCTGCGTAGCCTGTCACTTTGGAGGATATGCACTAAGACTGAAACAACACTTCATTATAAAGAATAAGCAGATTTTAATGATAGCTGTTGTCGTAGGAGATTTCGCAAGTGAAGCATGCATTTTTGGTGCAACCAAACCAAGAGCAGATCCAGCAGTACTGTCACTGCTTTTGACTTTTTGTGTAGAACAGTACTAAAAATATCTAAAGTTGTGGGGGTTTATATGCATAACACTTTATAAATATTAATTAGCTCTTACAAAATATATACTCAAAGCTAAACTTGTCCCAGGGTTTCTCCCCACCTCTCAGATTGTTTCTTAGTTCCTGTCATTGCAAAGTAATTCATGCAGTGTTCCATGTTGATTTGTTTTTGATGGTATAGTACCTGGTAAAATTGTGATGTAGAAATGAAATACATAACTACCTCATTTATTTTAAAGGACTCTATGCTACAGCATCTTTCAGTATATTTGTGTTTAAGTCTGTACGAGCACATGTGTCTGTCTGTACAGTTAATACCGATACAGCAGTTTCACCATTGAACACTCTGGTTTTGGACACTCTGTAGAACATAATAGGAACCTTTTATTGTAAAGGTGGCAGCAAAATATCCTTTTTCTGTTCTGTACACTGAACATTTAAAGGTCATGCTTGTCGAGAACAGCGGCTTCATTTTTGCAACACAAGTGTTTCATCCTGGTTTGTGCGTTTTGCTCTGAGAAATGGGTTGAGTTTGGGATGAGACTTCGCAGCATCTCAGTTTGGTAAGCGTTGGGTGACACACACTACAGCCAACTGGGGCTCAGACAGGGGAGCAAAACACCTTGGCGTGATTTTGATAGAGATGCTGAATCACTGTCTGCCCAGAAACAGCCTCCAGCAACACAGTAAGATTAAGTGACGGTACCTTCCCAACTGTTCACTTTTTTATTTTTAGTGTCTACTAGCATAAGCGTGCAGTAATGGTGGAAAGTGGGATAGCCGAAACACTGCACGGGGTGAGATAATAATGGTAAGCCATGATAGGAGAGATAATGAAACAGCTCTTTTTCTCTGGTGCCAAAGCTGCAAGGGATCGTGGGGGAAAAATGAAACAAAAAATCCCAACAAAAATCTACCCTGTGATTAATATGGCAGAAAAGCAGAGATGCTGGCATTCTTGTCTGTGAATCCGGAGAAGACAGTGGTGACAAATGGACACACGACAGCCCCCCAGCCATTTGCAGCTGATTAGAAGCACCACAGACGAGCAGCTGTCATGCCAATGAAATATAATGGAATTGAAATGAACTTACAGCTGGTTGGGGTGCCACCCCTCATACGTCACTTTTATCACTGCTGCTCCAGGCTCCTACTCTTTACCTAGTCAATGAGTCTCTCTATCTCCCTGCATGCATCCCATTTAATTAGGTTCACTTTAAATCAAAACAGGGCTCGGTTTCTGCAAGCCTGTGTTGTATAAGGTGGTGAGGTATGGAGCAGACTCAGAGGGTCCTCCCCCAGCACAGCTGCAACTGGGTAGGTTATCACTGGTACAACTGAGATGCTGATCAGCTAATTGCTGGAAAAGTCTGGAGACCACTAGCTTTCCAAAAAATCTGCTCTCTCTCTGCTTTCTGTTCTTCATTTGTCTCACCCTTTTCCATCTTCTTTTTCCTCCAGCCCTGTACAGAAAACTTGTTAATATTTTGTTCAGCTACCAGCTAACGGACTGAGGTTGCAAATAAGGGAAATACTTCCCCTGCAGTAGCAGTACCCTTAAAAATATATGCCCATATACTTAAAATGCTGGGCCTTGGTATAACATGTGTAAAATATACTTGCAGGTCATTTAGCTCAGGCCATGGTGTGAAAGGTAATTCTAGTTTACTGCTAGGAGATAGGAAGTGTAGCCTCTTATTTTCTGCTTTCAGTGCTGAGCTATTCATGGAATCTGCAACTTCTTTTTTTCTTTTCAGACTCTATTATTTTCCATTATTCTCTAGATCTAGCTGCTTCTAAATCCAAAGCAATATTCTGGATTTAAAATATTGCCTCCAGGAGCAGAAAGTCTGTTTTCCTGTAGGATGGATGTTTTGCTCTTGAGTCTATTAATTATGGCCTTTTCTTTCAACAGGAATAATTGTGTTATTAATAGTCTTTTCATGAACAGAAGAAAGGCCTCTTTGGAAGGAGAATGCTCTTGCTTCACAAAAGGTTTCTGATAGCCTTAAGGTGGATTTATCTGGTGGAGCCTTGGCTAACCTTCATATTAAACAGACAGAGCAGTTTAGGGAATTTGGGGATGTGAAGCAAATTAGAAAATAAATTAAAAGCATTATAGCTCAATAGTATAAATTAATGCAGCTGCTGTAAGCTTCATCCTGAGAGAGTTGTCAATATCTGCAAAGCTTCTACTATGGGGAAGAAAATTAATGTGTACTTTAACATTTGTGTTTTGCCCCACAAGAAGCAATTTGAAAGGGTCCCCTGTAGCTTTGATGGCTTTCCTTATCTTAACTCCTTCCACACCAGTGCCCTGGGCGTCCTCTGGGGACTGCAGAGCAAAGGGGCTAACAGCCCATCCCAGGCAGAGCACGTAGTGAGTAAAAGCTGTGCAAAACAGATGCTGATGACAATACCGATGTCCAGGCGTCCTGCGGCAGCCGCTTATTCTCCGGGCCCCCGGCTGTGCAGGTTGTGGCAGGCTTGGTCCAGCAATTTCTCTGTCTTGCAGATGAATAGTTTGAGGATAGAGGCTTCAGCTGGGTCTGTCTCCACAGAACAAAAGTCTCGTCTGTTCTGTTACAGTTTTTGTTAGCGTTGGTGGGAGAAGAGCACTAACCTCACCCCCCTCCTGTATCCCAGCCCTCTGTGGTGTCTTTCCCCCTGCAGCAGCTCTTTGTGGTCTGCTCCTGACACAGGACAATTTCAGGATTGTCTCTTTCCTCCCTGAAACGTGGGTGGAGGCTCTACCAAGAAATCAGAGAGAGCAGTGGTGGGTCTCTTTTTACTTGTGGAACAGAGAGACCAGTGATGCTCATCCTAAACCAACATGAGACAAACCTCCCGAAGCAGAAAAGAGTAAGACAGC
>NW_010224018.1:49434-50374 GCF_000690775.1 Eurypyga helias
CAGAGTCATTCGGAGGGGTTACATGAGAATTGAGGATAATAGAAAAACATATTAATTTGCTGATTAAAAGAAGTCTCTGTACGGCAGGAATTGAAAACTTTTGTTGCTGTTGTATTTATATTCTAGTTGCATTGGGCACTCTTAGTCAGATTTGGTCTGTGGTGTTCTGAGAACTGTGCAAAGACATAGTAGCTGAGAAATCATGTTCCAGGGAGTTTGTGATCTTGATCAAAATAAGATGTTTCAGAGCGTAAGAAGGGATGGAAAGTGGTGAGGGCAACCATGAAATTGCCCATGGCTGGTTGGGTAAAAATCAGTCCCTACAAGGGTAAGCAGAAGGAGATGGTGTCTGGCCACACTTAACTGTTAACCTCTGAGAGAAGTGGGTTTTAGAGAGGAACCTTTTCAGCTGCTCCTGAGACAGCATTCCTAGGGCTAGACGTGCAGGAGGGAGTTTGAGGTAGCAGAGAACAAATGGCTATTTGAGATTGCCGTTTCTGTATGTTGGAGCATACTGGAGTGAGACAAGTAGTGGAAACAGCAGCTGTGCAAATGCTTACTGCAGGGGACAAGGAAGGTGTCCTGGAATGAGAGCCAGTGGAGAGACCTAAGTGATAAGAAAGATGTGTCAGGGCTTTATGATGGTCCTCACGGAGAGGAGCTGGGTGTTACAAAAGTAGCAGGTGTTCATCCTGGGTGCGTACTCCTCTGCCGTGAGGAGGGGGATGCAATCTGTGGCAGAATATGGTAGCAGATGATGTGGAGAAAATTTGATACATTTAACTCATTTGCTGAAATCTATGAGGAGATATCCTAGAGACCTTGTTCCATGATTGTGGATAAGATCATAGAATTATGGAATGGTTTGGGTTGGAAGGGACCTTAAAGACCATCTAGTTCCAACCCCCCTGCCATGGGCAGGGACACCTTCCACTAGACC
>NW_010224018.1:50520-54488 GCF_000690775.1 Eurypyga helias
TTTCAATTTAAATCCATTACCCCTTGTCCTGCCACTACAGACTTGTAAAAAGTCCCCCCCAGCTTCCTTGTAGCCCCTTCAGGTACTGGAAGGTGCTATAAGGTCTCCCCGGAGCCTTCTCTTCTCCAGGCTGAACAAGCCCAACTCTCTCAGCCTGTCCCCATATCAGAGGTGCTCCAACGCTCTGGGCATCTTTGTGGCCTCCTCTGGATTCGCTCCAACTGATCTGTGTCCTGGTGTTGAGGGCTCCACAGCTGGACGCAGCACTCCAGGTGGGGTCTCACCAGAGCAGAGTAGAGGGGCAGAATCCCCTCCCTCGACCTGCTGGCCACACTTCTCTGGATACAGCCCAGGATACGGTTGGCTTTCTGGGCTGCCAGCACACGCTGCTGGCTCATGGTTGAGCTTCTCATCAGCTGTGACCCACAAGTCCTTCTCCTCAGGGCTGCTTTCTATCCATACTATCCAAGATACAAGATGCTTTTCTAAATTTTAGCTTGCTAGCTGCTTTTAGGGATTTTTGTGTCTTTATTATTTTTTAAAATTAAAAGTAACTACTTGCTGCCTTTAATACATGCTATTACTCTTTAAACATGAATTCTAATCCTAACACTGTGAAATAGATTATAGACTGCTTATGGCAGAACATGACTTGCCTTCAGAACAAACAGGGAAACTCAGAGTCTTGAAAATCTGACCTTTGCTTAATTTCTTCTTACTTGTTCTCAGTATGTCTTTGTCCCTAATTCTTCTCTTTATTTGAACCGTGAGAGAGTGAGACTGTTAGCTTTGCCTTTCTGCCTTCTCTAAGGTACACAGTGAACTCTGGATCCCTTGCAATTGTCTGTCTAAGAAGGGTACGGGCAGGGAAGATGAGGAATTGCACGTATGCAGAGATTGAACTGAAAAATTCTTATCAAATGAAAGCTCACTTAGGCATAACTGCGTCTGGTATGTAGCCTAAACTTCTTGCAGCTTCTGCTACAAGGCAGTAGAAAAATACTGTCTGTGCTCCAAAAATTATGACTGGAGTAAGGAGGCCTAACATATGACAGCAGGTGCTAATATCTTTATTCTGCTGCACCTGAGACCCTGACATTCCCCTTCTAGTGCTGCTGGAAATGCAGGTCAATTAATAGGAGCACAGCTCTCATTTTTGATCCTGTATTTAAATCCCTGAAGCTGTCATTGCCTTGAGGGAGTGGGGGAAAAGTGGGGAAGATAATTAGACTTGGCCGTGTGCTATGGGCTTGTGCAAACTGTTGGATTAGCAATGAACACTCTCACCGCTTGGTTAGAAAGTTGGGGGGGGGGGGCTGGTGTAAAGCATGTTGCTGAATATGCAAGAGAATAAAAATTGAAATGGAAAGGACAAGAGAGAAGCTGAAAACAAATACTGAGGCTGACTCTGTCAGTGCGATGCTGTCAGGAGTTAATGTCTTTTTTCTTTTCTGTTGTCAGAACATCAGCGATAATCAGACAAAATGGTACTTACTGCAGAGAAACAATTAAGTCGGGCCTTCACAGCCTAAATGATTAAAAAAAAAAAAAGGAAAAAACCAGGAATTACACCCAGGAGAACGTGTTATAACAGAACTTGGGATGCCTAAGCAGCGGCCATACATCAAATAGATGAAGCACAGCAACTGATTCTGATCAGCTTTACTTTTTCTTTCCCATTTTTCACTGCACTTTCTCTCACATTATCCTACTATTAGCATTAGTGGCTTCCATTTTGGTGTGGATTACAATGGCTTGAATAAGTCTCTTTTGGAAACCATCTGGCCTTATACATCAAAGAACAGCTGTAGGTAGAGCTGGCTTTTAATGTAGCTAAAGTTCATGTCTGTGTAAAATAAAATGGAGCGGTGCCCACATTGATGCTGACATGGCAATGCTGAGCCATGGGGAATTCAGTTGCTCATTTTTGGTTTCTTTGCCTTCAGCCTCTCCCCCCATTAGGGTTGCTGGGCCAAATCCTGTTCACCTTGCTCGTGTGAAAATAGTTTTTGATATCAGTAGGACCCTTTGCTTGCATCTTGAGACCATACAGTCCGTGTCCTAAATGTAGGCATTGTTCAGCAAGTAGGAGTGAAAGAAAAAGAAGGCAGTCTGAAACCATACCTAATTAGAAATTTTGCTGTAATTTAATTCTTTTAAAGGTTTTTTTTGTTGTTGTTGTTTGTCTGAGTCTTTGTGACACTGGAAATCTGAACTCAAAAGCAGTTCAGCAACATGAAACAGGCTAGAAAACACTTCAAGGGTGAAGCCATAAGGCTGGATTCTGCTCTTGTTGCTAGTGGTGGGAAATCTTAGAGTGATGGAGGCATCTTCCAGGTTGTGTAGCTGTCATAAACGACTGTACTCAGCCTAGGAAACAGAACTGATCGTTGTTTTCAAGACCAAGCTGAGTGCAGGAGGGAGAATTTGAAAACTTGACATGATTTATGAAAATGTATTAATTTTCTGAATCCCTAGGACTTAGCAGTAGCATTACAGCTCAGCTGGAGCTGTAGCATGAAGTTAGAGAATTTCAAAGGCGCAGTAACAGGCAGACTGCTTCCAAGAACAGGCATGTGGCTGTTACGTAGCCTGTGTGTGGGTCCACAGGAAGGAGAGCACAACTCTTTTCCCCATTTTCCCTTTCTTCCCCTTTTCCTCCCTGGGGCTTTGGTGCAGTGGGCGATGCTCATCTGTCCCAGCCACACTGTGCAGAGGAGAGCAGTACATAAGAAGATTTGTCACCTTTACACCCTCTTCAGTCTTTTGAGGATCTGATAGAAGCTGGGAATGACCTGGCTGGCTGATCATCCCTTTCCACTTCAATTTCTGTAAGTAGAAGTACCTGTGGCCCCAGCACACTGGGAAACAAACAAAACTGTATTTGCATTACTGCTTCAGTAATGGGCTGCGCTGTCAAAACAGAGCAAATGGGGAGTGAGCAATGGGAGAGGAAACTAATCCCCTGTTTATAGCAAATCATCTTCCATATCCCTGAGAGTAACAAAGAGCAAGTGAAGGCAGGGGAAGAGGGTGCTGCAAAAGCATGTTTCAATTACTTTATGAAGAAGTAACTGTAAGCGTTCCTCTTTAAAATTTGCTAAGCTTCATTGATTTAACATTGTGCTCAACATGGGAATTTTCCTCCTGAGCAGCTAGGTTACATTACACCTGACCTCTTTCCTGCTCTTCCTTTTATTTTTCAAGAGCGACTTTTTAATAATGATGTGTGAAACAAAATGAGATTCACTTTTCTAAGTGCTCTCTCTGCTTTCCTGTATTCTTTGGCCATTGAAATAATTGCTTGTAGGAGACAAATATGTTAATGTTATCAAAAAAACACTGTAAGTGCAGTGTATCCAAACTCATGGCCTTATCTTGAGCAGATTTATTTTTAAGCTAAAGTGCCCCTGCATACGGTCTCACGTTTAACAATGCCATGACCTATAAATATTCCAGTGACCATTAAATGAAATATGTATTGGGCTGAACAAGTTCTAATATTTTCTACTTCCTCTGTGGAATTTCTGAAAGTTAATCCAAACCCTGCTTCCCTTGGACTGCCAGGGTAATGAGCAGAAAAAAAGAAGAAAAAAAAAAATCCCCAGCAATCTGCAGGGTAGCAGATTATCACAGGAGGGAATGATATGCTAAAAGGAGAGGTTAAAATCACTGCCCAGCTACACTGTAGGTTTATACTTGGATTATCTAATGAAAGTGAATGAGAGGAGTATATATGATGTATGCCAAGTGTGATGTCAATGTAAATTGTATCAATATCATCCTACATCTAAGGAGTAACAGTGCTTTAGATACACCGGTTAAGATTCTATACGTGATGTATTTTGATATCGCAGGGAGGTTAAGTGACGTGCCATAGCTACCGGGCCAGTTGCGAAGCTGGGATTAATTTTCAGTAACCTCAGAGCGAGGGACTGCGGTGTCCAGCTGTGCCGATAGCAGAGCCG
>NW_010224018.1:54511-59776 GCF_000690775.1 Eurypyga helias
TACAATGTTCTGGTCAATTAAGGTTGAAAATAACATTGATTGCTGAAAATTCTTTTCACTCTTTTCTGTTCCAGTTGTTCTGGCGTGTATCTGGAGCATGGGTTGCCTGAAGGGGGACTTGGTCGGGCTTCCTGGCTGGGCGTGACACCGGTGCGGTGACATTTCTCTGCTCGTCTGTGATCCTGTGGTTGTTACATAGCAGTTGGCAAATGATATTGCAGGGGTATACGTGAACTAACCTGATGCTGAGGAACCAGATTTCATACTTGTCTGCCTCTTTCAAAAAGAAAAAGGCTCTGATTCTGAATTACCTTCTGGAGGCTTCATTTCTCTTCTGGAAACTTCACCAGCTGTGGATGTGTTTGGAGTTGACTTGTCTCCCCAGGCTGTAACTTGCTTTGTGAATGTCCCTCCAGGAGTCTGGCTTCTGAAGGTGAGGGAAGGATAGGTACCTGTTCCTCCTATTCCAGGCACTTTTGCTGTTAACTTCATGGACGACTCTCCAGATTTGGGCTTTCTGGGAATTAGAGTCTCATTTTTCCTTTGCACCGTAGTTCTTCAGAGGGCTCAAAACACACTGTAGGTATTGTTGCTTAACCAGTTACTGTGGATCAGCTGAGCCATGGTGACTTTCTGTGTGTCTCAGCCCTTAGGTATGCCGTAATTGCTTCACAGAGATCTCCAGGCAGATTTCTAGTTTAACTGACAGCTCTAGCTTGCTATCTGCCTTCTTTGTTTTTCAATGACATGTTAGTACTCCACAGTCAGAAATATGCCCCAAGTTTTAAATCAGTTGCTAGTCCTGGAGAAAGCTTGGGTTTTGTTCATCTTCAGATTCAGTTTACTGTCCTTTTTTTTAAATCAGAATGTATATTACTTGATAATTTGATCAGTGCTGCAGCAACAAAGGCCAGCCAGTGCCTCATTGCCTGTTGTGCCCTCTGGTTTGAATAGTAACAGCACATTTTCATGCTGAGTTTAGATGAATTGGCTCCTGCCTGTGTGTGCTGGGTAATGTCCTTTCATATTCTTGGCATTGGTAATGAATAGGATTTTGAACACAGCTTGCAGATGTTAAGGCTTATTGTAGGAAAAACCCTCACAAAAACTTTAAGCTTCTAATGTGTGCCTAAAAGCCAAGAGGGTATCAGAATTACGGTACTAATTCAGTTGCTATTCGTTGCTTGCTAGGATTCTAATTGCCTGTACAAGTACTTAAATATATTTGGTGATAGGCAACTTAACTTTATGGTTCCCAGATTTTTTTTTCCTTGTCCCTTTGTCCATACAGAGCAGAACTTTGTCACTCTGTTTGCTTTTAGACCTGCATTCAACTTTTAATCCCGAATATCTTCTTGAACATCAGTGGTGTTCTTGCATGTTAATTAAGATCAAAGTTTGACCTTTTTTTCCCCTGAAGTAACAAAATAGGTCTGTTACTGATACCATACTTTACTATGGGAAGTACTAAAAAAAACCCTACCAAACCACAAAACCAACACAAATTAAAAACCTGAAAAAAATCCCCAACACCCTACTAAAATATCTGTTACCTGAAGTAGTCAGAGTATTTCCCACCTTGTGATTTATAATAATTCTTTGCAAAACCAGCAGCTGACAAAACCTTTGCCGTTTCAAAACTGTCAGCTTCTTATTTTACCAGGGTGTATTTCTGAATAGTAACACAAATAAACAACTAACAAATCTCCTCTTTTGAGGAATTATTGCGATTTGCAGATCCTGTTTGATTTTACAGCAGAGTAATGCGATTGAAAAGCTGGATTTAACACAGACTGTTAAGAGGGATTCTGTGTGTTGGGGTTTTCTGGCTTGCTTTTTTTTTCTTTTTTCTTTTTTTTTTTCCCCCAAGAGAGATGTTTATTTCAGCTGTGGATTTAATCCTTCCTTCAAAGAAAACTGGAGGATAAAGTGAATGCCAGAACAGCACTCTGGGTTTCTACTGTACTTTTGCTCTTTGTTGCTGCAGTGCTAAACAAGTTTCTGTTAATGTGGTGGTGCAGGTGAAAATGCTGGGACTTCATTAACAGTCCTGCTGATGAAGTGTGAGCCAGAATAAAATCCAATTCCTCTGCTATTCTCTGAGTTAGATTTGCAGGAGGAGCAGAAGCAGAAAGCAGCGTGCCCTGCTTGTGTTACTCCACTAAACAGGCTTCACTCAGGCTCGTACTAGAGGCAGTAGAGTGAAAGAAAAATAGCAATAAAAATGTGAAATCTTTATGCAGTCACATTTCTGAGTAAAACCAAACATCTGAGACCTTCAAAGGGAGACTTCACAGGGAAATTACAATGGATCATCTGTGCTGTAGCCAAAATATACTGAGAAAAATAACTCAAGAACGACACATTAACAAGGAAAAGGTACGGAAATGAGCACATCGTTTTACCTTGTAGCCTGTGTAATTCAGCACAGTGTCAGAGAAGGGGTCAGACTCCAACACAGGCGTTTGTGGTTGTACTGGTGCCTGGTTTGCTACCTCCTTAACTCCAGAGTGCATAAGATGGATGGTCTAGTGGCCAGAGACCTCATCTAGGTCTTACAGGTAAATCTAAATGAATAATAATGATTTTTTCAATTTCCTGGCTAAAATGAGTTAAAAAAATTGGAGACCAAATAAAATGTTTTAAACCAGGTTAAAGCTAATGCTTTTTTTTCCTTGCCCATTGGTCCTTACGTTCATGTGAGAGTAAATGCAGTGATGTGTGGGTACTGTTGCAGTGGGATGGTAGGGACAAGCAGCAATAAGAGAGTCCCATCTGATTAAAAAGTAGCCAGGTTTTTACAGAGCTGTAAATTCTGTAGCCAGAATTACAGTAGATGCTAAAGAAAAACCTGGTTTTGTTCTGCCTTTCATAATCTCGCCAGTAGAGCTCTTTACTAAACAGTGTTTTACATAAACCAGTTTAACTCATATTAAGAAGAGTGCCTCAACATCTATTTTAAGAGAGATGAACAAATAAAACCTTTTTCAACAATGGGAAGTACATCTAATACTTCACTGTTCTTAAGTATGACAGCACACAAGAAAATGAAAACGAGCAGAAAATCAGAATCAGATGAAGATGGTAACAACAGAGGTTCTTTAAAAGCTGGTGTTTCTTGTCTCTTGGGAATGCAATCAATATATACTCTAAAAGCTTTAAGGCATTAAGAGTTTCTTTAAATAGTGGAGTAGCTTTGAAATTCCCTTTCATACCTGGGTAGAGCAACATTAAATCAGGAGACAGCATCATCAAACTTGCTTTGACTGATGAAAGAAAACTGGTGGTTATCTGAGCCCAGTCTTTCTTTTCTCCAAGAGATCTTACTAGCTGCAAATCATGAGAGACAAAAATCAGATTCTGCATCCGTATTACCCTCCTAGAGGGATCTTTGCAGGTCTGACCAGCACTTTCCCTTTTCCCTGGGAGTCTTTACTGTTTTTCACTCAGTCATATGTCCTGGAGGCTTTGCTTATTTCCTAGGGCAGATTTCAGATGATGCAAAAAAACTTAGGTCATGAACACTGGTGGTAATTAAAGATCTGTGGTATGTATGTTCTAGGTTGTTAACGTGGATATCTGGGCAAAATTCCAGCTTGGGTAATTATGTGCTGTCTCCCTGACTTCCGTCAGCAGCTTCCGCTGGGTAGGATATTGTATTCAAGTCTTCTCCTACGTGAGTGCATAATATTAGTTGCTCAGTCTCCTGGGTGTGTGATTCTAGGAGCTGATTGCTGATACACCCTTTGAAAAATCACTAAAGACTTTACATGTTTATTTTGTCGCCCCATAAAAACATATGGTTTTGAGAGAGCACATCCTCAACACTCAGTGAAAACCAAGTCCTTTCAGTATTTCCTGTTAAATTAAGCATGTGAAATCACTTGTTAGTTTGGAAATTGTAAGCTTTCAGCAGAAATTCAACAGTTTCTGGGTAGGTTTTGCTCAATGGTGCATTTCAATGCATTTATAAAAAAAAGACTCCCTTTTTGATGAAATACCTCTTCTTCCCCCCCTAATGCTGAATTTGCCTGAGAATACCTCTATCTTTCTGTCAGAGAAGAACTGAGGGTAAGTGCAGTTCATGCTAAGTCTTTATTGTAAAGGAGTCAATTAGTAGGCAAGAATTCTTAATGTATTCATATATTTATAAATATTGGCATTAGGTTCCATTGTGTTGCCTGAGTGTTAGTTGAAAGCTTTTGAATACCTAAATCATTAATACTGTAACAGATTCTAGTTCGAGGCAAATGGTGCTAATTTTTATTCCCTCAAATACTTTGTGAGAACTGTATTTTGTCATGTGCATGGTCTGCTGCGTGTTACTGCTAAGTACCAGATTTCTGAAGACAGTGAAGATGTAGTTCTAACAGCATCTTAAGCAGCTCACTTAGGACAGAGGACTAAATATAGCTCTGGTCATTTTTATTTTAAAAAACGAGTTTTATAGTACGAAGACACTCAACTAATGTGTCCCAAGGGGCTGCCGTGATGCAGTTAATATAGCAGAGATTTTATGTCCTATAACATCACCTGCGGCAAGCTGTGTTGTTGCCAAAAAAATGCTGCCATTGTGGAAATAACCTCCTCAGGCATAATTTCTGTGGTTTCTTGAATAACAGGTCTGTAACTTCAGAGTGAAAATTTCCCAAAACATAGGATAGGTATTAATGGGATTAGACATACATATCTATATCGTGCATCTGAGAAGAGAATACCTAGAGACAGCTTCAACATCTGTAAATCTGATGCTTGTATTGTTAGTTGCTTACACACAGTTTGCTTTCTGGGGTCAGGAGGAATTACAGCAGTTAATGTCATGAGATTATTCTGAGATGCCAAATAAGCATTTTTTCTCAGCTGCATTTCTTCCTGTTAAAGAGAGGGGAAAAAAAAAAAAAGGAGAGGATATAGCATGTCATCAGATCTGATCAGGAAACCTCTGTGCTATCAAGGTGGGACTAGCAACAGTTCAGGGACATTCTTGATCCTTTTCTGCTATCAAGAACATAAAGATTTTGTTAGATATTATTTTTTACGATGAAAACCACTGGTGATTAAACATTAGAACAGGTACTCAGACAAGTTGTGGGATACCGACCCTTGGAGATACTCAGTGTTTGACTAGGTACAACCATCAGCAGCCTGCTCAGCCTGCTCTGACTTGGAAGTTGACCCTGCTTTCAGCATGGCGTTGGAGTAGATGACCTGCAGAGATCCTTTCCCTTTTATTATGTGATTACAATGGTTTGGGTTGGAAGGGAC
>NW_010224019.1:0-320 GCF_000690775.1 Eurypyga helias
GGGAGAACATCCCCAGCCGAGGGCTTCACCCTGGGGATAAGCCCCTCTGACCCTGAAACCAAGGGGGTGTCCCCAAGCCCCTCCACCCAGCCCCACAGCCACCCCAAGACTCCGGATGGTGACCATCTGCTCCAGGATGGCTTCCCAGCGACTCCATGGGGGTTTTGGGCACCCCCTCCTCTCTGCAGAGGGGGGTGCATGGAGCATGCCTAGCGCTGCTCCCCACCCTGCAGCACCGTCTGGGCTGCCCCACATCCCTGTAGTAGGGAAAAGGTGGCTTGTGCCCCTGCATCCTCCAGTGAGCGGGACGGAGCGCGCAC
>NW_010224019.1:333-924 GCF_000690775.1 Eurypyga helias
GCTCGGGGATCCGGCTGTCTCACAGGATCCATCACAGGGTGGGCTGAGCCCCGGGAGCAGCGATGCTCCAGTCAATCCTGGCCATCCTGGGGCATCCCCTAGAGTCTGAAACCTGGCTGCACCTGCACATCGAGTCTGGCAGCCTGCTCCTCCCGTCCAGCCCTGGCTGGGGTAATTAAAGAGTCTCAGCCTCTAACGAAGGCAGTGCTCCACCCCGGCTGTGCCTCCCGCTCGGCTGCAGCCTGTCGTCATCCCGCTCTCCCCATCAGCAGCAAAGCTGCATCCTCAGCACAGCTTTCAGAGAGGGAGAGGGAAACCCAAGGCTGGGGGGGGAACCAAGGAGAAGGGGGGGTCCCCGAGACTGCAAAACCCCACATCTCCCTTCCCATCGAGGGAACCCCTTTCCCTGGCACGCAGAGCTGCCGTCTGCTCCAGGGAGGGATGCTGAGAAGGGATGCTCGGGGAAGGATGGATGCTCAGGGAGGGATGCTGAGGAGAGATGCTCGGGGAGGGATGCTCAGGGAAGCACGTTCCCACTCCTCCGCGCTGCTCTTCGGGGCCGCCGGTGATTGGCGGCGAGTGACATCACCG
>NW_010224019.1:974-2039 GCF_000690775.1 Eurypyga helias
CGGCAGAGAGACCCGCGCCGTGCCATCCCATGGGCTATGGGCTCACCAGGGCTGGATGGTGGCTGTTGAACTGGGAGGGCTGGCTGGTGCCAGTGGGGAGGGCGATGGTGGGGTACGAAGCGGTGAACCCTCTGCAAGGAGCTGAGACTGCATTGCAGGCCCCGCTAAGGGGGTCCCACACAGCCCGGACCCCATCCGGGCACGGGGATCACTGGGCACACATGTGATGTGCATGCACACGGGTGCACCCCACTCCTGCCCCCCACTTTGCACCACCCTGATGACACCCTTGCACCTCGCCGTCCCTTGTTCTCACTTCATCGGTGATAAGCTCGGGGCGTTCGCACCCTGTCAGCGGGCACGGTGTCAGCCCTCCCACGCCATCCCGACGGAAAAAAAGCCATCCCGACCCCGCTGCACCCATCCCAAGGGCCTGCACTGCAGGGCTGGGAACCCCCCCCTCCCTGCCCAGGCTCCCCTGCACCCAATGGGGACAGCAGCTGTCACGTGCTGCTCAAGAGCATCCAAGGACACACGCTTCCCCGGCCGCCTCGCTCAAGTGAGCGGGTCCCTGGCACCTTCAGCATCCCAGCATCGCCCCCTCCAAAGGGACAGTCCTGTTTTCCACCAGCAGCAGAGGATGGAGGGGGCAGTGGCCCCAGCCCCTCACTGAGCCCCTTGCCTGCCCCAGCCCACCAGCTCCTGGGGTACCAAGGTGGTATCTTGGTTTCCAGCTCCCAAACACCAAATGCAGCCTGGGATACGATACCCGAGCTGGAGAAGTGCGCTGTCCGGGAGGCCACCCAGATGCTCTGGGGATGGGCACCAGGGACACACACACTCAACCCACCAATGCCAGGAGTCCCGGATCAGGTCCCCAGGTGATGTCCCCAGGAGGGGACCAGCCAGCTGCTCTGCCCGACCCCATGCCTGGCCAGGGCTGCCTGGGAGGAGGAAAATAGGTCAGGCCCGGCAGCTCGCAGCATGGGTGTCTGATCGCAAGGCCGGTGGGGGAAATGGCACGCATGGCTGAGCATCACCTCCCCACGCACACGGCCGACTGGC
>NW_010224019.1:2060-4171 GCF_000690775.1 Eurypyga helias
CCGGCTCTCCCCAGCTGCCACCCACCCCACCACCAGCCCCAGTGCCCTCCCGTCCCCGCGCTTCTGGAGCAGTCAGGAACACAGCGGGGAGATGTTCCACAGACCCTCCTTGGGTCCCCACAAATTCCCAACCCGCTAACCACGCGCTCCCAAGCCCCTGACCAGGTTTTCCTCTCAAGTGAAGGCACACGAGGGATGGAGACTGCAGCTCTCAATTAAAAGCAGCATTTCTCACCCCCACATTTGTGGGGAAACGCTTGAAAACAACCCGCAGATGCCAGAAGAAACAGAGCGCAAACAGACGGGATATTTTTAAACCCACTTGATTTTCCCAGCCAAGTTCAGGAGGGTTTCAAGGCTCCACCTGTGGTTTGGAAATAGGGTCAACATCAGGGAGCCACAGCGGGGATGCGAGCCCCAAATCCCCTCCCCTTGGTGCGGGAGCTCTCGTGAAGCCGAGGGATGCCTCGTAAAGAAAAACAAGTAATCAACAGGCTTCATCATCCAAGCAGATCCAGGAAAAATAAAAGCACGCCGCGTGCCAGGAGGCAAGAATACAAGATGCGGAGGTGGAGTTGAACAGCATCCCAAAGGGAGAGGAGGGAAGGCTGCCGCCGCGTAGAGACGGTGCCACCACGGGGCTCCCCCGGATGGCGATGCCAAGGCTGGGAAGACCCTCGCCCGGGGCTGGGCATCCAGATTCTCCCATCTTGAGAGCAGGTATAAGATGACAAGGAGACTCGGTGAAGTTGAGGGTATCCAGCTGCACCCACTGAAGCGGGACCCTTCCCTCAGATGCCTCGTGAGAAGGACGCGGCCGTGGCAAAGCGGGTTTCCAAATTAAACTGCGCTGCGCCTCGGCGTGCAGCGGGGACACACCAACCCCACGGCTAAGGGATCATGGCAAAGAGCCCAGGAAGGCTGCCCTGCCCAGTAGGCACCCATGCCCTGGGGTCAGAGATGGGATCCCGGCCTGACCCCTTACCCCAGGCACTCATCCCCATCCCTGTCCCCCCCCAACCACGGGGACAGACGAAGGAGCAGGCGTGAGGCCTCAGGCCTGTGGACCTCTCCTCCCTGCTCAGAGGAGACGAGATCTTCTCTGACACATCCCACTCACATCGGCAGAGGCAGGATAGGGCAGGGATCTCCGAGGACAAGGCCACCAGCGTGGCATATGGAGGTCGGCAGGGAAGGAGAGCAGGCAGCCAGCATCACAAAACCAGGAGGGCAGCAACTGCAGCCCAGGGCAGGAGACAGGGACCACCCGCTGCAGGGTCCCAGGCTGCCCAGGTGGGTGGCAGGACAAGCACCCCCTACGCCACCCCAAAAGCTTGGGGAGGGGGCTACACACCCACAGCCCCCCTCAGAGCATCCGCCTGTCTCCTGGCCATGGGCAGCCCCGGGGACCAGGCGCCCCTCCCTCAGCTGGAAAGCAGCATCTGGGCTTTCAGCACGATTCCTGCGTTCTAAACCCAATTTTCCAGATGGATAGAGGGCGACGTGCGGGTCAAGTGACGTGCCTCAAGGTCACGCGGGGCTGGTGGAGGAGCAGGATGAGCTGCGAGGGGCGGCTCGGCACCCTTTTCACGGCGAGATGATGACTTTGAACCCTGTCCCTGAGGACAAGGGGTGTCCTGCAGGACCACCAACACACTCCCCACGCGGGCAGACAGCTGCCCTGGTACCCAGGGGAGCACTCACGCCCGTGGTGCCACCTCACGGCAGCCCCCTGCTCACCACGGTGGGTCCTCGCTCCCCGAGGTGACACAGGTGGGATCGTGCCCGGCTGGATGGCAGCGGTTCCCTGCAGTCCCTCCCATCTGGGGGTCCCCCTTTGAACACCACCAGCCCAGCATAGAGCATCCCTACATTCCACACAGCAGATGCCTCCTGGGAGCCATCATATCCCAGCAACAACCAGCAGCTCCCCGCGTGCTCCCCGCGAGCTCCCTCCATGCGCTGTGGGGCCAAGCGAGCGGCTGCAGCAGGAGGAAACTGTTCCCGGGGGGAGACCTGCTCCTGCACCCGGAGATGCTGTGCCCCCCCAAAGCCAACCCAGAGCATCCAGACACGGCACGGCAGGACAGGCGGGCAGGCTGCCCGCGTCG
>NW_010224019.1:4220-4869 GCF_000690775.1 Eurypyga helias
CCGGCTGGTAACTGGGATGCAGGCAGCGCTCCGAGCTGCCCGCCAGCAGCTCCTGAATCACACTGCTCCTGGCTCAGGCAGCCCTCCCACCAGCCTCTCCGTCATGAATCGGGAGGAAGAGAGTTGTTTTTCCAAAGGCCAGCTGGTCGTTCAGGGCTCCCAGCTCGGGAGATGCCTACCGCAGGAAAGGGAGAGGGAAGGACTCCGCCATCAGCACGGTACGGGGCTAGACCCGCTGCTCACCCATCTGCAGGGCCTCTCTGCCAGCCTGAAGTCATGACCTCCAAGACTGAGGACTGGAGGTGAGTGGGAGCTAACCCATCCTGCCGCAGCTCCGGAGAGGAACTTGCAGAGTCCACCTATCACCAGGGCGAGGCTGCATCTTCCAAGTCGAAAGGCAAGTGAGCTGGAAAAGCATCACCACAAAAACGCTCCGGCAGGCCGAGTCAGCATCACTCCCTGCCCCGTGCACGCCCATCCAACAGGTCCAGAGGAGCAGTAATCCTCCAAGGAAGGATGGGAATGAGAGCTGGGCCAACCCCGTTGGCCAGTCCCAGTGCCAAATCATCCCCTTGCCAGCAGAGAATGGGGCCAAAGCCAGGCATGCCAAACCCAGCGGCTCCTCCACGGCCGTAGAGGCACCAGCCCT
>NW_010224019.1:4924-5305 GCF_000690775.1 Eurypyga helias
TGGCACGGCAAGCCGCTCCAACCAGCCAAGGTCAGCATCACCTGCCATAGTATCCGGGGAGGGGATACCCCACGACGGGAGCCTTCACCCGCAGGCTGGCAAAACCGAAGCCTCCCTCCGTAAAACCGTGCCTGCCGGATCCGCGAGCATCCCCACTCACCGTGCAGCACCGCGTCACGCTCGTGGGAGAGGGAGGAAAAGCCCCTCGGCGTCACGGCGCACGGATCCCTCCTCCGACACCCACTCCTGGCGCGCGGTCACGTCCCGGCTCTCCTCCCCCACGCCGTAAGAGGGGATAACGCTCCCTCCTTCCATCTCTGAGCCGATTAACGCCTGGAAAGCCCTCGGAGAGCCAGGGCGGGCTGGGGTGCAGCCGCACTG
>NW_010224019.1:5372-5737 GCF_000690775.1 Eurypyga helias
AGCCCAGGCGAGGGCATCGGCGCACGGCGAGCCCCAGCCCTGCTCCGAATCCCCAAGCAACGTGGGGTGACAGCCCCCCCAGTACCCACAGTAGGGGATGGTGCTGAGGCTGCAGCATCCAGGGTGAATCCCACAGGCTCCCCCGTCCACACGCAGCCGTCCCGTGGGGGCCCGCAGCGCCCCCTCACCCGTCGCCCACCCACGCATTACTCACGGCTCATTCATCACGTACACGGCTGTTCCGTACGCGCAACACCCCCGCACCCGGGGTCCCCAGCACCCACCCACCCAGGTACCAGTTGCCAAGCTCCATCCAAGGGGCTCCCGGGTATTTCCAAGTTCCCAAGAGCCGCTCCGAGGCGGAG